>NC_089807.1:43237992-43487992 GCF_029633855.1 Hoplias malabaricus
CACCAGGCAACAATTACGGCTCTAAATTCACCTCATTACCAGCAAATGATCTCTATATTTCTACTCTCCATTCCGTTTACTTTTCCCATTCTGCATGTGCACCTAGTCAAGCCGTGGAGTGCAAGCTCTGTATATTCAATAAAAGAAAATGTGTATAAATGAATATTAAAGGCCCGCTCTCTGCATTGGCACAACTTTCTCTTCTTCTTTGATTTTTTTTTCCTCTCGCTCTCCCCTCGCTGTCTACCTTTCACAGCCTCTCCCAAGGCCAAAAACACTGCTTTTACATATATTACCTTTTGATTAATGGAGTTGTATTCATTATTCTGGCCTTGTGCTAATTAGAAAAAAAACTCCCAGCTAATGATATACAGTAGGAATAATTCTTGCCCAAAAGGCACAAAAGCTTACCGTATTCCCGCTGACGTACTCCTGATACCTACGAACCTACACATGCCGACACGGAGGGAAAACAAGCCGAGGCAGGTGTACCTGGTATGGTCACTGCTGAAGCAAATCTATTTATCTCCAGCTTTGTTTGTTTTATTTCTTTTCCTTCTTGAAGAATATATTAAAAGAAAGAAAAAGTCATTTACAAAAGAAGGACGCAACAGGGAGTGTCCCAAATGACTTTGGATAAAATCGCATTCAATCAACCTGAGCTCATAGTTAACCATGTTTGTTCCTTCTCCTGTAAAGTTAATTTTTCAGAAACATTTGTTCCAAAGTCAACGTTATCTATGAGGATGGAGGCAGAAACGGTTTCCCAGGTTTGGGTGTTGGGAAGGTCTTTGAGAACACGTTCATTATTTTGTAGTTTCTTAACGATCAGTTAACAATAATGCTATTAAATATATGATTAGGATTTAAGATTTTAAATAACATTGATCATTCATATCCAATCATGAATTGCGAAACATTTCTACATGAATTCTTAAAGGCTGCATCTACAGGCTTTTCTCAAGATGAATTTTTATATTTTTGATCAAAAAACAAAACAAAACAAAAAAAAAAACAGGATTAAAACAATGTTTATGAGATTATAGTATAATACAATGCAGTGGAAGCTCTACCTACGAACTTGATCCGTTCCGTGACACATGATCAGGTCGAAAAATGGAAAAGTTCGTTTCTCGAGTCAATTTTCCCCATTTAAAATAATGGAAAAGCAATTAACGCATTCCAGCCCCCCCCCCAAATCACCCTTTTTGCACTGATATATGTTTACAACACTCACATTAGTAAAAAATACATGTAGCTTTACTAAAAATAAAAGAGAAATACAGTGGAAACAGTAATAAAAAAGAAATAATAAAGTTGTAAGTGGTTACACATCGCTACATTGAAGACGTGACGACTGGCTGGAGGAGTAACACAGGCACTGGCTGTATGACGGGAGGTGGGGGGTGGGGGGAATAACGGAGAGTAGTTGGTGAATGTGGGGAGACGAAGCGTAGATACGGCTTAACTTAGCCTTCAATGTCTGCTATTTACACTAATGCTAAATTGCTAAAGCTACAATGTGCTAATCTTAAAAGCTCCCTCAAGTCTGGGGGCGCTGGGAGACTCGTCTATTGGGGTCAGGGGCCATTTCCAGCCGCCGGCTCGGAGGAGGCTCGGGTTCGTTTCTAGATTCGTGGTTCGTTGGTGGAGGCAAAAAATATTCAAATGCTCGGTTCGTATCTTGTAAAGTTCGTTAGTAGAGGTTCCACTGTAATATAATAATCACACATCGTTGATGACATTAGATCTTCACACCTAAATGTAATTCTGACTAATCCTAAGCTTTAAAAGGTTCGAAGCATCAAGATGTTCTTTTGTAATCCTCCAGTCCACTATTCTGCCGCAACAGTTTACAGCACTGTTTCTGTCATTCTTCGTCCAGAACACAACAGAGTTTTTGTAGATTTAGTGAAACAGCACCACCTGTGGACAGGAGTTTACCTAGTGTAAATAATCACAAATCATGATGTATAAACATTATGAATGGGTGGAGTGCTTCTTTTAATAGTGTGTGTGTTCATTTTTGTAGATCTTATTGGCCCAGCTTGCAAAAAAAAAAAAAAAAAAAAAAAAAATCCTTAGCCCTAAGCCTCAAGTCTAACCATCTCTCACAACAGTTCAGAACACTCTTTCTGTTATATTTCTGTGAGAACATGACAGACACATGTGGATTTTGTGAAACAGCGCCACCTGTGGTCACCAATGTGAAGTGATACGAAAATTACAAATTATAACTTCATACAAGTGTTATGAAACGGTCTGTTATTAATTATGAATATATGAGGCACTGTTCTTCCTCACACAGACCCATATCATCACTGTTCCAAGAAAAGCAAGCACCTCCAAACTTTCAATGGAAATTAATGTAAAAAAGTCATTTCCAAGTCGTTTTGAAGAATTTCTATTGGTCCATTTACAATGAGGTGTTCACACCTTAATCACTTTCATGTCTGTGTCCATCAACGGATTGTGAAACTAGTGCGTACTTCTAGCACGTACACAACAGGGAAATGGACACACTAGGGCCACGGTTATAAAATGATACGTTGTTGAGGCCGAATAGAAACAGACCCCACAGTGGAACATTCCCCAGGATTCACGATCGATTTTGTTGTAGATTGCTCTAGTCATGTCAATGTCCCTTAGTTTATAACTCTTTAAATGTCTAAGGTTCAGATTTATAAATCTTCAAACAGGTGGGTTGTTTTGGGTTTTTTTAGGACTTTGCATTTAAAAATACATAAATAAATTTATAAATAACAAACCCCACTTTTCACAACTCATTACCGGGTGTAAATGATCAAGGCCGGTAAGAAAACTCCTTCCCCTGAGCCTCCCGAGAATGTGACTGAGAACTGGAATGCACTTTGCTTGGAACATTGCCTTAGAGCAGGGGCAGCATCACAGAGCTTTTGCCTCCGAAACTTCTCCCCCTCGTTCCCCTCGCGCTTTCATGAGTTGAGTTCAAGGTGAAATTAAGACAATTCAGCAAAAAAAAAAGCCAGGGGAGACAGAGCACACAATTACACAATTATGAGCCGAGCGCATTTCCTCCGGCATCCCGAAAGATCCCGAACCCGGAGAAAAAGCTCTTCTCGGCTTTGAACAATCCCCTCATCCCTCGCAAGATAACCTTAGTAGGAGACTTCTGTCATGGGAAAGGATAGCGTGAACTACCCCCCTCCACCCGCCCCGCCACCTTCTTTCTTTTCTTATGTCAGTACCTCAAGCTTCACTGTTCCTTTGGCAGTGGTGTCTGCTTAACACTGGGCTTTGGCAACATGACAGAGAAGAAGAAACAGCTAGTGCCATCGTTGACATATTCCCCATCCCTTTATTCACTTGTCAAACTCTCTTTTCTGGACACTTGATTGATTGTGACAGCCGTATATTGGGGGAGATTTCATATAAAAGTGAATTTGCCGATGAAATGTTAATGAGTTCGAATCTACACCCCCCCTCACCCTCCCCACAACCACACTCCACCCCTCCCCAACTCGCTGCTTTTTTTTTTTATTATCATAGGCCGGCATTTTTGAACATTTTTCAAAGTAACACGCCCAAATTCCACTGTTTGCGATGAATTAATAATAGCCGTCTTGTCACTGTAGTACGGCGCATTCTTTAATCAGCGCTTGAAACAGAAGCTTCTTGAAAGGTATTCATTTTTTTTTCCTCTCCCAAGCATCAGAACAATTAGAAACTTTGGCTGCGCTCTCATGCATTTATGTGTGACCCCCCTCCAGACCTTCCATGGACCCCCCGGACCGCCAGCTTCCTACTTCTCAGAGCAATGGAGTGAGGGAACCCAACGAAGAAGATGATGATGTTTTATCAAGAACTGAAGGATTACAACAAGAAGAATGTACATCTCAGACTCTGAGCTAAATCTCGTTATTTGGCGAAAACAACGCTGATGGGTTCGGACCGTCCTAGGGACACGGAGAGAAGACACACATGGTGTTTTGTCAGTGATGTGTGTGTACGAGGCGGGGGGGGAGGGGGGGGGGGAGTTTTCTTTATTTGCTTTTCTGAGACTTTCTTGAACTACGTCTAGATGAAACTGATTTAACCAGACTTCCATTAAAATCTCCACATTCATATTCAAAGATTCACTTGTTATTTCTCGGTATGTTTGATTTAACCTGCTGCAGTGAGAGAGAAAATAACTGTGCTTCCACTGTACACTTTCCTGTTAAAAATAATAATAATAAATAAAGATTTTTTTGTTAAAGTTAGACGGTCGAAAAGGTTCAGCTGTGGTCTTAAAGCCCAATTTTGTATCTTGAATGTCCTATAAATTCCCTTCTTCAGCTGGAAATGTGATAAAGTTTTCATAACAGAATTGTTTTAAAGAGTTGAGTTGAATGAGATTTATGAAATTAAATCAACTCCAAATCCTACAGTCAAAATTAGGCATAGTATATTCATGTTCCTAAGGCACATGTGCCATTGTACAGCGTGAAGTGATCTGACACCTCCTGATGTTTTCTTCTCAGCTGAAGGTCAAGCAAGAAATCCAACAAAACACAAAATTAAAATTGACGTTACTGTGTAAACAGGCAGTAAAGCACTTGTGATACAATTGCACTGTGAACATTTAGCTTCTTACACAAAGGTGCCTGGAAAATATGGCTTTTTGGTTCTTATTACCAAGGGTAACAAGGTACAGCAGATGCAGTGGTACCGGGGTAGATCTAGAGAGTTATCCTTTAGGCTTGGCCTTCAGGATCCAGGCCTGAGGTTTTACACATCAGACCAATGACTAATAATGAGCAATCTGTCTGAAGAAATCACTATCAATGTGAAGATTTAATGCTCAGTCTAAAGACAGTCCTTCACAGGGCTACACTCACACCTACGGACAATTTTGAGTCGCCTACCAATGTGTGTTTTTGGACTGTAGGAGAAAACCAGAGCACCTGGAGGAAACCCACGCAGACACAGAGAGAACACACCACACTCCTCACAGACAGTCACCTGGAGAATACACACGCAGACACAGGGAGAACACACCACACTCCTCACAGACAGTCACCCGGAGGAAACCCACACAGACACAGAGAGAACACACCACACTCCTCACAGACAGTCACCTGGAGGAAACACACGCAGACACAGGGAGAACACACCACACTCCTCACAGACAGTCACCCGGAGGAAACCCACACAGACACAGAGAGAACACACCACACTCCTCACAGACAGTCACCCGGAGGAAACCCACGCAGACACAGGGAGAACACACCACACTCCTCACAGACAGTCACCCGGAGGAAACCCACACAGACACAGAGAACACACCACACTCCACACAGACAGTCACCCGGAGCGGGACTCAAACCCACACCCTCCAGGTCCCTGGAGCTGTGTGACTGAGACACCTGCTGCACCACCATGCCACCCTTATGCAGGCCATCAAACCCCCAAATGCTCTCCAGTCACGGGGATGACTGCCTGCTGTTCCATTGTCCCACAGCGCAATGACAATTAAAGCACGTTTACCAGAGGAATGACGCAGACCAAGAGTGTTCTGGGCGAAAGAGGGGGCTTCCACGTCTCTTTGTTTTGGCAGGATGAGTTTAGAGCACTCAAAGAACTTGGACAAAGTTCCCTCCAGTTGATTTTGTCGCTTCTCTCCCTCCCTTTTTTCCTCTTTTCAGAGAAACAGTGCTCTGTGTTTCTTTGGAAAGTTAGCGAACTGAACACCTCCAGTAACTCTGCCTTTCTCCAGCCCCCACAGGTGAAGACTGGTCTAATTAGTTCCCATCAAAAATGTAATTCTTTTTCTCTTTTTTTTTCCACACCCCCTTTTTCTTGTTGGAATAACGCCGCGAGGGAGGTTGAGTAGCCAAAAGCTAAGCTACCTGAAAAATAATGTATGAAAATAGACACCGTAACCCCAAGGCTGGGTACATTTATATGCCTGACGTGCCCCTGACATGGGCGTGAATTCTAATTGGATTTTTTTTTTTTTTTTGGTCAGACTTATGTATAATGTTACCATTAATATGAATGCTGTCAGCCTAAATATTTCACTAGCCCTCATGGAGATCCATCAGGACAGCCTCTTCTGCTAATGATCAGACTTTTGGATATAATTAAATACTTTTTTAAAAGATAAGAGGCAAAAAAAGACTCACAGGTTGCTGGTGGTATTATGTACAGTGGCTCCCTGTGAGGTCACATGACCCAGTGATGTAATCCCCCTCACAAACGCACAGCGGTGCCCTTTAAACGGGGCAAATCAATTAATGAAGGCGTTTAATTCCCCCCAGCCCCTTCTCCAGGTTGTACTTCAGCTGGCGAGTCACTTTAATTTGGAAGCACATAAGATCCTGTTGTTCATGTTGCTCTTTTTGTCACTACTCCCCACCCCCCCACCCCCAGCCTATAAGACTACCGCTCCCCTCCCACCCCAGATCCCCCTCCTGTTAAAAGCCTGCGAGTGCCACTTGTCTCTGGGTTAACAGAAACAAGGAGATATGGGCACCCTGAATTATTCACACTCCCACAACACATGCACTTTTGCTTTTCAAGCATGAGTTATAATTTCATTAGAAACTTTCGGGGCTGCGTCGCTGGCTAGTTAAATATTAAACCCTTCCGCTGATCACTTTCGATTAGCCATGCCTGTGAAATTCCCTGAGATGTCAGAGCTGGTGTTGTCTCTCTCTCTCTCTCTCTCTCTCCCTCTCTCTCTCGTTGGCTCAATCTCTTCCTGTGGCTGTCTTGCCCTCTAGAAGAGAGGGGGTGGGGGGAGCACTCCCACTCCACAGTGTACAAAAGAAAAAAAATAAAAATAGTGATGTTTATGGACACAGAGGGATCCTCAGGAGCCGCCGGTACTCTGGTAATTGCGTGCTTCCATTTAGAGTCAACAGAAGAGCAGAGGCTTCTGGGAGTGTCTTAATGAGGCCATGGCGACACACACAGTACGAGGAGGGGGATCTGAGGTTGATGAAGAAGCTGAGGTGGGTCCAGCGTGTCCAGCTCATTAAAGAACTCAATCAGCTTTCAGCAGGGATGGGAGGGAGAGAGAGAGAGAGAGATGACAGACAAAGACTCTAAAGAGAGACCAGGCATGTCACTCCACAGTCATAGTGCATTCATCACACTCAGACCAGACCCTCAGTGCAACCTGTTGGTGTTTGTGTCATTATTAAACCTGTTTGCAGTTTCTAATTATATTGAAAATCAGAAAGATCCCATACAAATTCAAGCAATAACCATCAATAATATCTAACATCAGTGTCATTATCTCACAGCTGCAGGGACGTGGAGGTTGTGGGTTCAAGTCCCGCTCTGGGTGACCAAATATAACGTAGTTATTATGTAGTATTATGTAAATATATTTAAATAAAAACTGTCATTCATAATACTAGGTAATAACCACCATTAAATGACAAAAGAGCAGGAAAATGTTGGAATTGTGAGGTACACAGTACACGACTTAAATCGTATTTCCGCAACAAATAAATATAAATCAGTGTTCTCAGTGGGTTTTGTACAGCACTGTACATGTTGCAATAAACCCATGACCTTCTGTATGAGCCCCTAGGGTGTACGTCTGCGTCTGTATGAAGAATCTTCTCCTCTCCTGGATGATAGGTTGCTCAATCCTTCCCAGCCAAGCAAGCCGAGCGGACACTGGCCCTCCATCACGATGGCAAAGATGGACTAAAGATCTGTGGCTGAGGGCGACTGGGCTAATTATAAACCAGCATTCACTCTCATCTCCATCTGACTGATATTTATTCTTTCATTAAAGCAAGTCCGAGAGTATTCACATCACCTCACTGTACACGATGGACACTAAGGAATGGTGTCTCTGGTTCTGCTGTGTTTACGTCCCTTCACACTTGTTCTTTAACGCTCAGGACCCTGACAGAGCAGGTATGATTTGGGTGGTGGGTCATTCTCAGTGCTGCGGTGGTGTGTTAGTGTGTGTTGCTCCGCTACAAGTGGATCAGACACAGCAGGATTGCTCAAGTTTTGAACCCTGTGTCCACCCACTGTCCGCTCTGTTAGACACACCTACCTCATTGGTCCACCTTGTAAAGATAGAGGTCGTTTTCTAGTCCATCAGTGGATACAATGAATGCTGTTGGCTGAATATTCTAAGTACAGCAGTGATACTGAGGGATTTGGAAACTCCAATAGCACTGCTGTGTCTGATCCATCCACACCAGCACACCGCCAATATGTCAGTGACACTGCAACGTTGCGAATGACCCACCACCCGAATCATACCTGCCATGTGTTGGTCCTACAGGGCCCTGACTATTGAAGAACAGAGTGAAATGGGACTAAGAATATTTGATGCTTAACGCAAAGCTAAATCCCTCAGATTCCGTGTGTGTGTGTGTGTGTGTGTGTGTGTATATGTACACACTTCCCTCAGAGTGAGAACAGCAGAGCTCCAGGAAAAAGCTGCTGAGCTGATGGTCTTTCTCAGCATGTGGTAAACCAAAGCAACGGCACTCGCCAGCTCTCTGCCTCCTTTTCCTTTAATAGTATTTGTTTATTACCTTTAATATTTCAGCAGCGATGTTGGGTGTGGAAGCAGGGATCGCTGCATGGCCCCATTAGCTGTGTGCCCTCTTAAACACTGCTCCATTTATCCCTAACAGCCAAGAGTCTGGCTGGTAAAGGCCAACGAACCAGACGAGGCATTATAGCACAGCACCCTGCAGACCCAGCACCTTCTCCAGTGGAAGCTCATATTTATCCAGATCTGGTCTACGATCAGATGCACTTTCAGTCCAAATGTCCAAGCTCGGTTGAACATTAAAGAAAAGACCTGATCCAAGATCAGCCGTTTTTAATCCCAGATAATTATGGTCCCAAGGAGTGAATGCTAGAATTAGCCTGCTTTAAAACATTTACGCCAGAGACTCGAACCTCTCTGCACCATCCAGAGGCCAGCAGAGTGCCAAAAGTCGCCCCATACCAAAGCAGTTCTGTCTCCAGTGTAGTTCATGGAATTGGACGCACTCGTCAAAGCAGCACAAATAGCTTGCGATCCTTGATGGAATTTGTGTTTGATGGTCAATGTGTGCTAGCGTGGTGTCCCATTTGCTAAGGCCTCGCTGAGGCTTGTTGAAGGTTACAGTCAATTATAAATAGATTAGAATTTGATGGCATCCATTATGCAAAGAACACAAACACAGAAGAGTGGAAATCAAGTCGTTTAAAGTGAATTGGAAAAGCCATCCAAAAACACATGGAATGTCAGATATTTTTGTGGGTGCGTGCCCATGGATCTGAGCCATCAGGGGGGCTCCTGTTAACCCTTTCGGTTTAGTTCCCATTCATCAATCTAATTCGGATCCGTTCTGCACATTTCCACCAACAAAAATAGGCTCTGGATCCAGAAAAAAAATTCTCAAGGTAAAGAAGCTCAAAAAGAAGAGCAGAGAGCCTCAAAAAAAAGGGTGGAGCTGAATGGAGTCATTTGCAGTGTGGTGTTTTGTCTTGAATAGACAAGAGAATCAGATCGGTGAAATGACCAATCAACTGATTTCGGATTTGAAAAGAAAATTCAAGGAAATAAAAACAGGTAAATAACTTTTTTGGGGCTTTCATTTTTATGCTACTTTTCTCCACTGTTCTCGCTGCTCAGAAGCTCAGCAGGAAAACCTAGAACTTGGCATCATTTACATGTGCATCACTATGATCTGAACCCATTGTAAACAGTGGATTAACCATGACTCTGTTCTGACTCTGTCCTGGTCAAAGCAGATATTGAAAAAAGTCAAATTAGATTGTGATTTCTCCTTTTTCATTTGTTCCTTTCCAAAAGGTAAATCGAGTGACCAAATCTCTCACACATCCAGATCACAGGGAAATGCTGAAACTGAGCAACCACGCAACGCTCCCACTGATGATGAGGTATCCTTGGTTACCATCAAAACTGGTGGAAATGTGAAAGGGTTCAATGGAAAGCACCAAGGTTCGAAGAATCCTGATCGCAACCGAGTTAATTGGAAAAGGGCTACGAGAGCCCATGGTCTAGTTCTGACACCCCCATACTCAGTGTAGCGTCATCATGGGTAATCCAAACATAGCAAGCATTATGTATTCCAAAAACTCTCGACCAGAGCCAGTATTAACTTGTGCTACAGTAGCTCTCCTGTAGGATTGGGGTATAAGGGGTGGCCTTAGCTCTACACACTATCAGCGAGACATGACCCTGTGGCCGGTTTCCAGTTGCCATTCCATGGACCACTTTAACAGGTACACACCAATGTTCACCACAGAGGACCGGCAGGTTTGAAGATGCTGTGACTGGTGTAAACGATGTATTGTCCATAACTTGTTCATACTTTGGGAGTGTGCCCCGAATCTTCATACTTTGTTGGTCTCAGTAATTAAGGACATTCTCTGACCATATCCAGAGCACTGCAGCGTGATCTCCCAAGGCCCGGCCTTCGTCTACCCTCCCCTCGCACGCCTCGTCAGCTCCTGCTCTCCCCTCGCCTCATAAGCAGAGTGGACCAGGGTTCAGCTCCAGGCAAGCGCAGGCGTTTTAAGTGTCTAAAGCCGTGCTCACTTCACAGGGCCATCGGAGCGCATGACGGCCAGTATCCCGACGAGTGGGTGACCGCTAAATTATTAAGAGCACATTACATTTGAAGAATGCTTGTGAGGCATGAGATTTAAAAGAAGATAATGTTTCGCCATCAAACCGTTCCATGCTGCCCTTGGAGCCCATATATGCACACACTCAGAGGGGCAGCGTTCGTTTGGGGGCATTCGTTCTGAATATACCAGCCACAGTGGAAAGTCAGAACTCGTGATGGGAGTCTTCCTCTCGGCCGTCCGCTGGTTTTAAGTGGCTGGTGCATTTTTCATGGGCTGACGAGTGTGTCGTCTCTGTATTAGCCTGGGCTAAGTGGCAAAAGAGAGTGAAGCAGGCCATGAAACATTAACGTCAAATGGCATCGAGACGCAACGTTTGTGTGTTAATTAGGAAAGGTGTTCATGCCAAGATTGCACTGTTAATGTGAACAGTCTGACCTCAGCTATTGGAACAACACCAAGCATGAAAAATTAAACTCAGTGTGCCCACTTTACCTTTACGCAGATCGGATCGCACTAATTAGTGGCTAATAGCTTTTTATCTCCAGCCACTATTCCTTTAAGGAGACGTCAGAAAGAGACCAATTCACAGTCGCTATGATTTAAAGCAGGAGTGATTTTGTAGAAACGGTAGATTTTGAAAAATTCAAACCCCCCATCCTTCTAAAGCCACTCAGGAAAAGCAAAGTGTGCTTACATCACTCTGCATCCAGTCTAAACAAGACTAGGTGAATCGCGAATCTTCTTCCACCCTATGTAGTGCGCAGTGTAAGCATGTGTGTTGTTAGCTGTATACCCTGTGAAGTACACTATGTAGGAAGTAGGGAAAAAATACAGCACTGGGATATTTGTCTTGCCTGGATCCCTGCTTCTTGTAGTGCCATGGGAACATTTATTCTCCTGATTCCCGCAGTCGCAGTCACACAGCTCCAGGGACCTGGAGGTTGTGGGTTCGAGTCCCGCTCTGAGTGACTGTCTGTGAGGAGTGTGGTGTGTTCTCCCTGTGTCTGCGTGGGTTTCCTCCGGGTGACTGTCTGTGAGGAGTGTGGTGTGTTCTCCCTGTGTCTGCGTGGGTTTCCTCCGGGTGACTGTCTGTGAGGAGTGTGGTGTGTTCTCCCTGTGTCTGCGTGGGTTTCCTCCGGGTGACTGTCTGTAAGGAGTGTGGTGTGTTCTCTCTGTGTCTGTGTGAGTTTCCTCCAGGTGCTCCGGTTTCCTCCCACAGTCCAAAAACACACTTTGGTAGGTGGATTGGCGACTCAGAAGTGTCCGTAGGTGTGAGTGTGCAAGTGCGTGAGTGTGTGTTGCCCTGTGAAGGACTGGCGCCCCCTCCAGGGTGTGTTCCCGCCTTGCACCCAATGACTCCAGGTAGGCTCTGGACCCACCACAACCCTGAACTGGATAAGGGTTACAGATAATGAATGAATGATTGCCACTAGGATGTATAAAACATTTAAAAAACTATAAAGCTTTAACACGCCCTGCTCATTGCTCAGCATTGTCTAGAGGGGTATAAGGCCCTCCATCACTGGGATACAGAGCAGTGGGACCGTGTTCTCTGGAGTGAAGCATCACCATTCAATATCTTTGGGATAATGTCATGACTGCTCTCAAATGCTTACAGTAATGTGTGTTAACTTTCCCTGAAAAGGCTGTTACTGCTGTGTGATGGGGGCAGGAAGGGCTGGGGGTGAAGGGGCACCGAGTAGTCGTTCATAAACTTTAGGCCATAGTGTATAATAGTGCATTTTCTTCTCCAGACTTCCTCAAGCAGAACATCCCAAATCAGCACCCACTCCACAGCGCTGCGTCTGCGTGTTTATTAACCTTTTGGTTAAATATCTGGAGCGTGAGACCCACCCCCATTAAATATTTACATATGCACTAACCACATGAAAAATTAAGAAAGGCGAGGTTTTATTAACCTGTAGTAATATATGTACAAATCTCATCAGAGGCCATAATAATCTTTTCTCTCCCTCTTTCTCGCTTTTTCCTCGCATATTAAATCATTCTTTTCTGCATGCTAATGTATGGTAAGAGATCTCCAAAAGCTCACGCATTGATTAACTCTGTTTTAATATAACATTAGGGTTCTTTAAACTGGCTTTAATCTCAGAATTATGGTTTAAGTCAAGGTGTAAAAAGAGAGGGGTAAAGAAATGTTTTGCCTGAAGATATTAAAACGTTATTACCGAGGACCATCTTAATTACCTTACTGCAGCGTTTTATGGCTGATGAGTAGTGGGAACCTCCTGAAATACATTTGCATTTCATTTCACTCCCAACTTCAGCGCACAGCTGTATTTCTCTACTTTAATGTGATCCACTCTAAAGACGTCTAAAACAATATTAAAAAAAAAAAAAAAAAAAAAAGATACAGTTTTTTGAAGGGATTTCATGAGGTTTTATGAAATAATGAAGTATCAGCCTCACTATTTATTTCCATTTTCACTCAAATATTTATTTTCAAAAATGTGACCAAATTGAATATTGGGTTTGGTTTAATGAGAAATGTGTGTGTTACTTGGAAGCAAAGGTCATTGAAATTCAGAGTATTTTTGGAGCTCTATAATCACACTCTAAAGGATGAGACAGTTTAACAAAGTGTTAAAAAAATAATCAAAAACACTCAATTAAATGCAACAAATGAATATTAGATGTGGGGACACAGTGGCGGTGCAGTGACGAGTGTGGTGTGTTCTCCCTGTGTCAGCATGCACTGTAAAAAAAATGTCTGAATTTTACGGTGGAAAACAGTGAAATACCGTAAATACATTTATCAGCCAAAATACTATTTTTTTTACATCTCTTTACTGTAAAATATACATTATTTCACTGTTAAACGCACAATCCATTAGGGGGCGGTACAAGTGTCCAAGGACTGGGAGGAGCTGAGACTCATTAGGGATCTCCCAGCATGCTTTGCTTCTCCATATTTTCTGTGATTTTCAGAGTTTCTTTGTTTTTTTCTGTCTTTGAGACTGATTTTGGGTTGCGTTGGGGTGATCACTGTGTGTGTGTGTGTGTGTATGTGTGTGTTTCTGTGGATATTATGTCGAGACGTGTGTTCACCATCAGCCTGTGTTCCGCGTGTGGCGCCCAGATACCGAACATTTCTTTAGTCCTTTCAGCAATATCTCCTTTTAAGGGCTGAATACAGGATGCAGTTTAGCTTTATCTAAATACGGCTATATCTCAGCCTCCTTTCTCTAATTTGTCACACCATTTACACGTTAGTTTTACAGCAGAACAATGTTTCTTTGTTATTTTTACGTAAATACCATGTTTTTTACAGTGTGTATCTGTTTAACAGAAATGTACTGTAAACAAAACAGTCCTTAAACGTAAAATTTATGATTTGCCAAAAATGTGAACGTATATTTTACGGTGAAATTCTGGCAACCACAGCTGCCAGCGTTTTACCGTAAATTTTACGGATTTATTTTTTTATTTTTTATTTTTTTTTAAACAGTGTGGGGGTCCTCCCACAGCCCAAACGCTCACGTTGGTGAATTCATTCATTCGCTCATTGTCTGTATCCATTTCAGGGTCACGGTGGGTCCAGGGCACACCCAGAATCACTGGATGCAACACATCCTGGAGGGGGCGCCAGACTCGTGTGGAGCTGTGGGGTTGGGGTTGATACGACCCTGCGGTCCAGACCCAGACGAGGTGAACTGAGCTCTGTAAGCACTGCACAGACTCCTCAGTTTTTTTTAGGCGCTGGCTCAGTTTCATCAGTACCTGAGGGTCTGGGTGCTGTCTGCTGGAATGTGGCGGAGAATGTGACGGGTGCTTCGATCATTAGAGCCAACACAGCCCCCCAATGGCAGCTTGGGCACCACATTCTGGGCTGTGAAATGTTAATGACGCAATGCTGTAACTCTCGTGTAATCTCTTGAGCTTGTACGTTCACTCAGACCCTCGTTCATGCCTTCACCCTTTCTTCTCCCTTCTCCGCTCCATCGAAAGGATAGAGGGAGAGCAGAGCAGGAGGAAGCGGAAGGAGGTAAAAAGAAGCAGCAGATGATGGAGTGTCCTGAGAGCATTTCGTGAAATTGGGAGCCGGGGTCACAAGGTGGATCAAGGAGGAGAGAATGAGGAGGAAGAAAGAGGTGGAGGACGAGGAGGAGCGGTGCTGATGGTGTGGGTGGTGAGGAGGGATGGGAGAAGGGAGGGGACGTTAATTTTTGATGCCCCCAGCGAGGTGTGCGTCTTCCACCAGCGAGGCAGCCCACCAGCGCCCTGGCAGACGGGGGTCATCCATGATTCAGGAGGCAGAGGGCCGTCAGATTAGCTTAGCGTAGCCGGCGCGCTGATGACACACGTTACAGCCCGTTTCATCATGGCACGGCTAATGAGAGCTGAGCTGATGCTCTCTCACGAAGGGGCCTCTCTCGGGGGGCCCTCCTGGGGCCAGCAGGGAGCGGTGGGGAAAAAGAGAAAGAGAGAGTTAGGAGACCTGACATGACATTGTTTCCATCACTCTGTGCGCAGCATTGTGGAGCTCAGAGATCTGAAAATTAGGCCTTGGTCTGTAAGGGATCATAGGTATAAGGTTTGAGAGGTTACAGAAAAGAGCACAGTCCACTTCTGGTCAGTTTTTCTGTTTGCAGTTCATTGGAAGTTCTGGACGGAGCCAGGATTTCATTTTAGAGGAAGTTGAGTGTTGGGTACACAGCTAAAATCCTCACTAGGGCAAGATCGACTGGTGTCACGGTGATATTACTAAATGAGCATTCCAAGGACTCATAAATTGTGATGTTAATATCTGGCAACCCACATTAAAAAGACGAAAACCTAACCCCAAAGTTTGTTTGATGCTATTGCTAACAGCAGTGCACGTTTTTGGGGGTTCCCCCATTTTGTAGCGATGTCTAAAAACAGCACAATTTTCAGTGGCCTCCAACAGTCATACAATGCACCGCAACAAGTAGCGTACAACCAATGGACCCCAGCAGATAGCAGACACGTATAATACACTGCAATGTTTGTTAAAACCCCATGAGTTAGTGTCCAAACTCATTCACTACTGTATTCAGTTCCCTGTAATGGTGCACTATAACAGTGTTGAGTAGGCAGCCATTTTGTAGCTCTGCTTAAGGTACATAGAGAATTTGGGGGTACACTGTGAAACCATCAGTGGATAGGGGCTTCCCTGAGAGAGCGTACAATAACGAAAGATGAAATTAAATATTCTTAAACTACAAAAAGACACCATTTTAGCAGATGTGGTTATGTTAGCTCTATTGGAGCTACGTTAAATTCCCCAAAATACATCCCGTATATTGAAAGAATTTAAACACTTTAATAGTCACCTATTGGTGTCACTTGATGCCAATTGAGTGGGACGCTCTGGAGCAGCTGCACATCAACTTAAGGTCACCAAAGGCCCCCAATATCAGGTTTGTAGGGCAGGTTTGTAAATTTTTTCTGATGCAGCACCATGCAGTTCCTTAGTTCACTGGACAAGAGCTGGGCTTTCGTACCATGACTGGACTCTGATAAGTGATACTACATAATGGTCAGGGGTTTTTTGAACCCTCCTTATGCCCTGGAGAAGCAAGTGTTTGTATGTGGGGGTGGGGGCGTAGGTGTATTATACGCATGTATTGTGTATATACACCACACCTACCCCTAAATATAAATGTTAACGTTATACGTTAAGGACCTGGGCTTGTAACTGGAAGGTTGCCAATTTGACCCCCAGAGCTAGGGCTTCCCACTGCTCTGTGCATGTGTGTAAATGTGTGCCTAAGACATGGATCATTGTTAGCTTGATGCTAACATAGTACCACAATCCCATAGGAGCGCTAGTAGACATTAGCATCATCTCATGTTTGACAGTGGTTTGGCTTGGACTGAACTGAACTTCAAAGAAATGGTCAGTTTGCCCCTGCTTTTCTAGCACCATGATGAAAAGCTTAAGGTCAGTGCTAAATCAGAAACTCAAATATGACGTAGACTTTTGGATACAAATAAATAACAAACACAGCCCAAATTATACGCAGCCAATCACAACGACAAGGTCACGCTGGACCTCACTGTCGCTACCAGACACAACAGGTCCTGGCCAGCTTCATCTAGTGTGTAATTGCCGTAGAGGAGAAAAAAAAGGCTTATTATCTCGCCGGCTTCGACCACTGACACCTAATTAAGCTGGGTGGTCTATTTTTGGCAGCCATTTTGCACCTCAAATAGTGACAAATCTAAGCCAGGGTCTCGTGTAGAACAGCAGCGGTTAGGGCTGGTGATTAGAGAGGTGTCTTCAGGCCGTGGCCTGTGTGTGCTGTTAGTTAATGATGCCACAGAATCGTGCCTGAGCAGTGTGTGTGTGTGTGTGTGTGTACGCGTGATACACGATGTTCATTAAAGCCCACCGTGCCGAGACCCTCACTCATTCCTTTATTCTAATGACCTGGGTGGCACCGATTTTGACCCTCAATCACTGAGGCCGAGTCAAACCTGCTGCAGGGTCTGAGGAAGGTAGGGGTGTGTGTGTGTGTGTGTGTGAGAGAGCGAGAGAGAGCCTGGAAGCAAGGTTCTCATTGAAAGACCTTACTACAAACCCCCAAAGGAATTATGAGAGGGGGACATTTTGGAATGCAGTGTGTACATGTGCGCACACACACACACACGTACAATAACAGGCTTCAGCTCCTTTAACAGGAACATATTCACCCCTTTTCCATAAAATAACAGTTCTGGGTGGTAATGCATCTGTGATCTGTTTTGGTCACAATACCACAAGCATCAAACCCCACAGCAGCGTTCTCTCCTGTCTAAACAGACTCGCCTATCTCAGCCGCTGTTCCTTTAAATGATACCGAGCCGCTCTCTGTTCACCCCGACCCTGAGCGCACAGCAGTGAGGAGCGAGGAGCTCTGATTTTTAGCTGTTTCTTTATTCTTCGTGCTCATTTTCTCCGTTTTTACTCTATTTTAGTGTTGCATTTAACCTCACCTTTACACTCTCACATAAACATGGGTCCAGCGCTCTCAGCCCCATGGGGCGGGGCAATCCTTAAGTCCCTCAGAACAGCTCATTATCTCAGAGAGATGACAAAACAGACTGCAGATACATACAGTAATGTGCACTGAACCAGGGTGATGTTCCATTTAAGATGAATCTACTGCACACAAGCCATCGCAATCTCTTATAAAGCGCCCCCCCCAACCCCCCAGTGATAATCTATTAGCTCTTAACATCTGTTAATATCAGTCTTAACTATTTAACTGCATCATAAGTCAGAAAGCTGGGATGACTTCTTGTTTGTGTAAACTCTCTCAAATCTACCCAGGGCATGGTCTGACCACTATGGGGTGCTAGTGAGCAAACGGGTGACAGTTACCAGGATGCTTTCACTAGTTTAGAGATTTAAAAATCCTCTAAGCAAAGATAAAAAGATTGCAGATTTTCTATTAGGTTTCTCAGTGTCTGTGTGGGTTTCCTCCAGTTTCTTCTCACATCCCAAAAGCACATTGGTAGGTGGAGTGTGTGCGAAATTGCCCACAGTTTTTTTGTGTAGAACATACACAATGTTTAACACCGAAACTTATTAATCACCTATTACTCGGCTCTCAAATTCCTTCATGCGGTCAGAGACTGCAGCTTTGCTTTGAATAATCACAGTCAATTGTCGAATTGAATAATTTAGGAAACAAAAAACGTCAATATCCTTTATCTGTTTTCATTGGTGGAAAACAACTGTAGCCTTAGGCCTCAAACAAGCCGGCGTGGGGTATAGATGATGGGGATGAAGTAGCCTTGGGCTGTTGGCTCGGTGATCGAAAGCAAGGCCCGTTGAGAAATCCCACGTTGCCTCATATTCCACCTTATGGAACCCAGACAAGACGGATGACGATCACGTGTTCTCTGGGTTCTCCACCATCTCTGACCGTGCTTGTTTTGTGGAGTTCAAAGCTGAAATAATGAAGCTCTCAGACACAAAGGGAGTCAAGTCTTATGTAAATGTTACTTCTCCAGATGCTAAGGAGCCCAAAGCTAGTGCTCCTTTCTGGCCCTGGGCCACGTGATTTAAATCAGCATTTAGATAAACCTTTGTACCTCGCGTGCCTACGGGGCACATTAGGGTTCGTGGCGGAGAAATCAATAAAACGTGGCCGTCCAAGCTTTAATGAATTTGGCGGCGCACTTTTTTTTAATGAGGTCCCATTTGCATTTGAAAGTGACGGAGAAACCGGGTGCGTTTTTCTGGCAAACGTCTCCAAGTCGGATCAAAAAAACGAGACGAACGCAATGTTTGCTCGTGTATTTCCCCCCGAATACAGCCTCTTAACTTTAACCCATTACCGGTGCTTTGCTCTGGGCCTTTATTTAGGTTGTGATTTGCGGCGGCTCACGGTTAATCTCCAACACGGCGATGTGCAGAGCAGGTATTTCCCCCTCGGAGCACGTCGTATGTCGTAACGACTTCCAAAGGACATGCTTCTGATTAGTGTTTTACTGCTTTAAGCTGAAATTACAGTTGAGAACGCCTCGCAGGCTGAGCTCCACTTCTTTCGGCTTCACAGCTGCACAGGAGTCAAAATAAAATCTCTGATTCACAAAAACACAGAGGACTGAGGAGAAGTGTCTGAAAAAAATATTTATGGTTATTTGGATAACGTCTTCTGAGGTAAATTTAAGTGATATTCATCAATTATTAACAACAAATGTTGTGTCATATTAATCCCATAAACCGTGCTCTCCTTCAATTATTAAATGTAAAGTTTACAAATGAGTTTAAAGCACAGAAATGTGTTCATTTTTAACAAATCAATATCAGGAATATTTTGTCCACCTTGTTCACAGTGTGTACTTGTAAATATTTAACTAAAACACAGTCCCCACGATGTGTACAATGCGTATGAAACATAGTTCAGTCCTCTTGGATACATACATTAAATTTAGATACTTACTCAGTGTGAAAAATCTACCTCAGCCCTAACTTTATCCCCAGCCCTAACCCTAATTGTAACCATCTATGAACAGCCATGTGTTGTGCTGGTGTAGAGTGGATCAGACAGAGCAGTGCTGCTGGAGTTTTTAAACCCCTGTGTCACCGCTGGACTGAGAGTAGCCCACCGACCAGAAACATCCAGCCGACAGCATCCTGTGCCCACTCAGGACAACCCACACAAACCTCTAACTGTACGTCTACAAGGTGGACCGGTGAGGTAGATGTGTCTAACAGAGTGGACAGCGAGTGGACACAGGGTTATATAATACAATATCTGCTCTGTGGGGTTCCTGAGGCTGATAAAGTATGAAAAGAGGCAAATAAAGTAATTAGAGAAACAGCTGAGTGTTGAAACAAAAGGTGGTTGTAAGATTTTGATACGACTGTGTGTTATATTTATTAACTAGACACTGTCCGACATTCTCAGTGAGCCATGGCTTACAGTCTGGGAACCCACCACATGGGTCCGGCTCTGCACGGCTCTGCACGCTTAAAGCTTGTCACTTTTCACCTGCGGAATAGAGCTGTTGACGTCACAACACCGGTCTCTAACAGGAATCGCTGATTTTGAAAACCACAACAACGGCGGCGCTAATGTAAGGCGCTGTTTACTCATCGTGTATTCACATGTTGTTTTTGGACTAAACACGGCTCTGCGCCCCTGTTCTCAAACATCAGTTTTGTTGCACATTCGGCTTTCACTGGAAATTCCATCCGCCATCGGCCCAAGGAGCATACACACAGTAATCCCTCGCTACTTTGCGGTTCATCTTTCATGGATTTGCTACTTCACAGGTTTTTTCAAGGGGCCTTTTATTATTCACGTGTATTAGACTGGGGCTGTAGGTGACACAATGCATCATTTACAAGTGTTTCTTACGTACAGTACATGTGTTGTTCACGTCCACATCCGAGTGAAATTTACTGACGCTGAATCACAGCTTAGGAATGACTCTATTAAAGAAACTGGTGGGATATCACATGTAGTTCCAGCTGAAAAACATTATAGAACGACTGTTTAATGCAGAGGGTGGGGTGTTAACAGCAACAGGGAGGGGTTTAAAAGTCCAAATACTCCTTAAATACATTAAAAAAAAATCTCTTTCCTCGACTTCGCGGAAATTCGCAGGTGGTCTTGGAATGCATCCCTCGCCAAAAACCAGGGATCACTGTAAACAAAACTCCGTTGCCGTTAAAGTTGCCGTTAAGTGTCCAATAAAAATAAATGGGAAATAAAAGCTGTAAAATATTAGAGATTTGACAAGACACAGATAGCACTGGATTTGAATGAGCTCTGCATTTCCTGGTGATTGACATGGCTCTGAGCAATCAGCGCTCTGCAAGGTTTACACCTCACCATTTAGTAGCTACTCAGCACGGTTGGAACCCGGAGCGAGCTGGGACTGAAAACGTACCCGGTTCCAGGACCCGATTCGGCCAGTGGAAAAGCAAAAGAGCCGTACTGAGTCGAGTCGTGTAGGTTCCATGCAGTGGAAAAGTGCCATGACTTTCTTCACTAGCATTTTCACGCTATTAAATGTAGTTGGCGGGCAGCACGGTAGTGCAGCAGGGAGTGTCGCAGTCACAGCTCCAGGGATTGTGGGTTCGATTCCCACTCTGGGTGACTTTCTGTGAGGAGTGTGTTCTCCCTGTGTCTGCGTGGGTTTCCTCCCACAGTCAAATCACCACACATTGGTAGGTGGATTGGTGATTTAAAAAGTGTCTGTAGGTGTTAGTGGGTGTGTGTTGCCCTGTGATGGACTGGCGCCCCCTCCAGGGTGTGTTCCTGCCTTGCGCCCAATGATTCCAGGTAGGTTCTGGACCCACCGTGACCCTGAATTGGATAAGGGTTACAGATAATGAATGAATGAAGCTGGAGAAAAAGTGCAGACCTTTTCAATCTAATCATGTTCAACACGCTTGGAGAACACTACCTGCCGGATTCGTTCCTCGTTTTGTGATTCACTACAGAAATTACAGGTTGACGTTGTGGAACGAGCCGAGCTGGATGAACAAACCGAGTCATATCAGGTGTGGAAATCCCATTCGCGTTTCTAGTTAAACAGCATGAGCTGAACAAACCCTCACACAAACAGGAAGGTATGCTTTCGCTGGAGCGCCGTCTTTGAAGCGTTCTCATGTGGGGGATGTTCTCTCGACCAGGTAGAGAATAAAGACTTAAAGTTTTTAAGCTCAGAATCTCACCCAAGGCGTCGTTCTGTTGTTCTCCGCTGCGTTTTTCCCTCGACTTCAGGGAAGGTGCATTTGATTGTTGTTTTGTGTGTGAACAGCGAAACCTTATTACAGAACAATCCCACACGGGAAAGGATGAAGAGTACAGTAAACCGCTGCATCACAGCGGAGCGCCCGCGTCGTCATCAGCCCAAAACCAAACAACGTTAACATTCTCATACTATATCAGGACACGGAGTCTTACAGTACAGAGATGAACCAAAACATTAAAACCAACATTGCATTGATTTGAAAACAGGACTCACTGGACCTAGTTACCTTCTTCCAATGCTCCATCAATGCTCAGGGTCCACCTTTGGAGTGTGTGAGGGGTACAGTCCTAATGATTTTGGTTCATAAAATGTGTACTAAATATAGTTCACCAACAATTTCAAAATAAAGAGTGACTGAACCTACATCAGTAAACTCATAAAAATTATTTTAATTCTCAGCTGTGTTAGGTCAGGGTCAGAAACTGGACCAGGGTTTGGGTCAGGACCAGGATGCAAGTTTGCATTCACATTTATTTATATGTACTTTAAAGGAACAGTATTTAATAATTGTATCTTAAAAATACAGCTTCAAACTCACGGCGATGCTTCACTGACTGGTAACAGAGAACAGAGCTTCTGTCATTGCTACTTCAAGGCTCAGCACTGCAGAAACTGCACTATGTATCTTGTAGAGGAGGGTAAGAAACCACCCTCCCCTTCATTCCACCTCCCCATTGTTTTCAGTACATTACCGTAAAAATGAATCACACTAGGGGTAGCCTCGGGGGGTGGGGGAATAATAATAATATTCATTCATTCATTCATCCATCTGTAACTCTTATCCATTTTGGTGGGTCCAGAGCCTACCTGGAATCATTGGGCGCAAGGCGGGAATACACCCTGGAGGGGGCACCAGTCCTTCGCAACACACACATTCACACCTACAGACACACAGTCACCTCCTCACAGACAGGCACCCGGAGGACACCCACACAGACACAGAGAGAACACACCACACTCCTCACAGACAGTCACCCAGAGCGGGACTCCCACAACCTCCAGGCCCCTGGAGCTGTGTGACTGCGACACCTGCTGTGCCACCCTAATAATAATAATAATAATAATAATCTTACATAGTGTTACTTTAAGTGTCTTCAACTGATTCATGCACTGATTCAAAGCACCACCCACTGCTCATTGTCCATAAGGATGTACACACACACACACACACACACACACTTCAGCTGAAGGAGTAGAAGTGTCTCATCATAGCGCCCCCTTCGTAAATATCCCACGAATAACAAACCACTTCAAAACACCACTTCAGGAACCAGGAAAGCAGTGCTTTGTAAAACACACGTTTACGACTTTCTTCACACACCACATCCTTTCACTGAGAATCACACAGGTGAGCAGAAAATTCTCATAAACCAATCGGCGGAGTATTCCCAGGTGTCCCAGCGGCGGGGACAGTGCAACAGTGCCTCAGGTTTCTCACCCCCCCCCTCGGCTAAACGTGCCGGAGCACCAGCTGCCAACGCCAGGCGACTTCCGCCTGCAGCAACACTAAAGTGAGCATCTGAGAAAAATGAGTTGTTTACTTTGTTTGAACCGTGGTAGCTGGCACCCCCCGGGGGGGAACGAGGGGGGGGGGGGCTTCGCTTGAAGTTTTCTTCATGTGACTTTTGGTTCCCAACTCGGTGACAAAGAGACAGATGAATAACAATGTCATTTCTCCCTCCACCTCCTCCTCCTGCTCCTCTTTTTCTGCTTCCCACCCCCCTCCCTGTCAAATAATTCATCGAGTCTGTTTAACTTTAAGTCAGCGCGGTAAATTAGACCTGACATACAAACCGCATTATGTGTTTCTTTTTTTTTTTTCCTCTTTTCTTTCCCCCCCCTCGTTTGACTCCTTGTTTTTTTCCCCCTCCAAAAACCCCCACAACTTGACAGCCCACTCATCTCTCTTTAATTGAGCAGCAGGCAAGAGATGCAAATACACACTTGAAGGAGATATGAGAGAGAGAGAGAGAGACTTTAATTTCGAGTCAAAGTGAGGAAGCGGTGCTCTGTGTCGGGTCGAGTGAGAAGTGTCCCGTCCAATCAGTGCTGTGGTGAGAGAGAGAGACGATGATGCGCAGAGACAGCCAGTGGCACTCGCCCACCTGCTTCCACTTTAAGCCAGCTGTGATTGGCAGGGACACATGGCCAACGAGGCCGAGGAACAAGAGGAAAGTTCTGTTAATTAAGCCACATGTCTAAACACTTCTGACGAGGGCTAAAGTGGAGATTTTACAGATTTGGATTAAATTATTCATCTCCATTGTTTGTTAAACTCCAGAACTGACACTAATTGTAGATTTCTTAAATGAATTGCAGGGTGGTGTTAGATAATCCTCAGCTCAGTCCTCGCCAGAGGTGTGTGGTGGTGTTCTCCCTGTGTCTGTGTGGGTTTCCTCCCACACTCCAAACAAACGTTTCTGTGTGTACTCTTGGGGGGGCTAATGGACATTTCTTACTAATTGAAGGAATAAGGTTTAAAAGACCGTTGGTCCCCTCCCCCCCAGCGGTGTTGGGAAACTCTAATAGGCGTCTTGCCTGTGACGTAGATGGTGGACAACACTCTAGAAGCTGCACTTAATTTAATGCAAAATGACGAAAAGGTGTGTTGTTTTTGGCTGCAATCATTCAATGTACAGTGGGACATCTGTGAACAAATGGCCCAAAGATCCCAAAATATCCAGAAAATGGACTAAATTTGTCCACTTTAAACGGACACTTTGGAAAGGACCATCCGCTCACTCCGTTATCTGTAGCTCATTTCACTGGCGCTTTTCCAACAATATGGGCATGTAAGGACACCAACGAAAGGTGTTCAAGAGCCTCTGTAACATGGAGGTAAACAGGGTGAGGACACTCACTTCGCCTGTTTTAGTTGGTGTTAGTTAACGTTAGCTTGACTCGCTAAACTCGGTGGCTCAGATTATACTCGGCTACGTAGCTGCATTACGGAGGTTTATAGTGTCGGATGAATTCGAGTTCGACTTCGATCACATTTACAAGAATAACGGTTCCTCTACATTTGAGTTTAGCTTATTGCTAGGCTATTGTCATGAATAATGTTGGTTATTTAGCTAGATACTGTCATAACAGTCAGTCATAACGGTGTTTTACAGCGGCGTTGTTCAGCTGTTGTTCACCAGTGACGTCATGGTCGCGTTCGAGAATTTCCGTAGAGAGCTCGGGTTTTTCCGTCAATTTAATAAAATTGTCAGTTTTAAAGCAAATTAAGCTGCTGTCTTCATTTTAATTCATACTTATATCTGTCAGTAACTACAATAATGTGGAATATTCATGGAGCTCCATTAAGTGGTGCTTAGCCTTTAAAAGATATTAGCAAAATTGGTTCTTTATGGAACCAAAAGTTTATCTGCCATCACTCGAAAGAACCTTTGCAGCACTTTTATTTTTAAGAGTGTGGATTGTCCACAGGTGTGAGTGAGTGAGTGAGTGTTGCCCTATGATGGACTGGCTCCTTGTTGTAGGATGTGTTCATGCCTTGTGCCCACTGACTCTGTGTGGGCTCTGGACCACTGTGACCCTTAACAGGATGAAGTGACCAGCCGTGGCCTAATGGTTAGAGAAGGGGGCTTAGGACTGAAAGGTTATTGGTTCGATTCCCAAAATGGACAGAAAAGTTTGGGGCAGTGGAAGTGAAAGAACAGCCCTGTATTCCTGCCTCAATCCACAGCTGAGGTGCCCACAACTGCTCCCCAGGCGCTGGGGATGGCTGCCAACCGCTCTGGGTGTGTGTTCACAGCCCATATGTGGGTATGTTCACTGCCACAGGTGGGTTAAATGTGGATGTCATGTTGGAACTAGAGTTTTATTAGACATTATTTTAAAAGATAAAGAAAAGGAAGAAATAGCACCTCTGGAAATGAACGTAGCGTAAATATTTAAGGTACACAGCTGCATTTTAAGACCACTGTTACACCACTGAGGGCTCATACACTGGCTGTAAGAACAGTAATCTGTGTGTATTTAATCTAAATTAAATCCTTACTACATCCAGAACACTGAACATTAGCCACATCAGTCACAGGTGTAGCTCCGCACCAGCAGCTCATGGAGAGAGAAGTCTCAGGTCGTTTATTACAGCCTTTTTAAGAGAAACGTCACAGGTCTTCAATCTCAGAAAATCTGGCCAGGCGAACGCTCTCCGCCGAGCTGCACCCAAACCACTCGCCGCATTCTAACAACCACACACTCCTGCACCCTGCGAGAAGAGCCCCATCATTTATAGATCAGCGTAAATGTATCTGTCATTTCTTTTCAAGCTACGACCCGGAAGCCGAACCTCTTCCTCGTGCAGACTGGGATTACCGTAGCAGGAAAATACGGAAACAGCCTTTATCCATATACCTCAGCTTCAGCGGGAATGGGGGAACGTTCCAGAACTGTGAGAAGGGGTGGAAGACATTCTGGAGCAGTGGGAATGGCGTAAACACATTCAAGAACTCTCTGAACAGGAGAGAAATGTTGACATTGTAAATCATTAGAGAATGTTCTAGAACAGTGCGAGGACTGAGGACGTTCTTAACAGCACGGGGATGAAGACTGCGACTATGGGGAACGTTCTTGAACAGCGAAGAGTATGGAGAACGCTTTAGAACAGTGTCCACGGGAGTCTACATTTATATGTACCTCCCTATACTCCAGAGTAACTCACGCCACTTCACAGCCACGGAACAGAACAGCAGGCACAGTCAAGGGAAATAAAGAAACGCACAGTAACCAATGACGTTTAGCAACAGGACAATGTAGAGGAGTACTGCTCAAATCCCAGGCGGCTCCCATTACCCAACTGTCCATTACGTTCAGCGCTGCCCTGTTTGAGTGCAACCTTTATGTATGTAGGCTTTTACGTCCGACACATCACATTATCGACACGGATCCAGTCCAGCGCTCGACCACACTCTCCATAATTAACAGAGCTTTTTAAAACATGGGCTCTGAGGGCTATGCTAACAGCTTTGATGCTGACCTGCTCAGACTTGCGTGGCATTCCGTGTTCGTCACTGCAAGGTCCTCAAAAGACTGAGGTC
Organism: Hoplias malabaricus; assembly: GCF_029633855.1. Classification (NCBI taxonomy): domain Eukaryota; kingdom Metazoa; phylum Chordata; class Actinopteri; order Characiformes; family Erythrinidae; genus Hoplias; species Hoplias malabaricus. Next base: position 43,264,875 of record NC_089807.1, read on the forward strand.
CCTGAGATAAAGTGTAGATCTAATAGCCTTGTCAAGATTACACAGATCTGATGTAAAAAAAAACACTTATAGACAAAAAGATTCAAGCCAAAAAGCAGATGTTAATGTAAATGTAAAGCAGATGTCGTCAGGTTGAAGGAACAGTATACAGTCAAACATTTGCATTCCTTATAACTAGTAAATAAGTCATTAGTGTCCAAAGAAAACCATGTATCTATGTTTTTGATGAACACATCAGCTGTCCTTCACACTGGGTGACAATGTCCAAAAATGACAATCAACTTTAAATTGCATACAAATGGATGAAGATTTTGACTTGTACACCTTTAAACAAAGGTATAACACACGGGGGCATTCAGGAGCAAAAAGGGTAAAAAGGGATGTAGGGCAGTCGCAGAGGCGATTGCTCTAAGACTGTAAGGGGAGCTCAGCTTCCCCTAAAATGTAAAAAAATAAGTGATCAAATATATACTGTTGTGTGTACATGTCATTGAATAAATATGCACTACAACGCGATCAACTTTTGTTCAGAATCAGCTTCTTATCACTGGTAAAGACGCGGCTTTCCTCTCAATCATTCCCGCAGCTTCACAGTGCTTTAAACAGTGAGGACGCTGAGCGTCCACAGAGTTCAGTAGCGAAGCAGCGAAACGAGACGAGTGATTGGACAAAGGGTGGGCTTTGTCCCGCCCATCGGACGCTCAGCGTCTCTGGGGGTCTATGGGGCAGTGGGCTGGCCTCGGCTGGCCCGGACGCTCAGCTTCTGCATGATGATTGGATGATCTGTCTGAGGCTGAATCCCTTTTTGATTGACAGCGAAATGAGCGAATCAGCGATCCTTTGGTGTTAAGATCCGTGGGAGCACAGGCGGACACACTTCACATGGGCCAAGGCCGTTTAAGCCTAGCTCTGCTGGCCATTGAGAGGACACTAGTCAAGTCCCTGGAAAAGACGCCTTGTTGGTACGACAGGGTCACAGATCATTTTCTTAAAAAGGAACGGAGGGTAGAATTTACGTATAAATAAACCGACACATTTTATGATGTAGGCTGAAATTGAGCTTCCCCTCCTTGAAAGACCAGCATCCGCCACTGGGCAGTCGTGATGGAACTATAGGAGGAGCTGGAGAGGCATGTGTGACCCCAGACCTATTTCCACATCCGTATCTGACCTCACTAACATTCAATGCAATCAATTCCTCACAGCAAGTGATCAATAACAGAATCATTCATTACAAAGTCAAATCAACATTTCAGAAAGTTTATTGATGTAAAAGTCAAAAAAGGCCATTCCCAGGACTTTACGTTGCCCTTTCTGGATGTGTGTTCGTTTCTGTGTGACGAGACTTGGTGTGGGTTTAGGGAAACAGTGCCACCAGTGGATGGGAGCTCACCTGGATATTGATCGTAAACCATCTATGAATCATAAGTGATGACGTAGAAGCGTTATGAATATCTGAGCTGTGCATCAGCAACATACAACAAATTACCTGTGTAGGGATGAATGCTCCAGTTATTTAACACACACCGTGTAAAGTACAGGGCTAAGGTGGATCTAACACGGCTGGGGACGACCCAAACCAAGCCGTGGAGAAAAAAGGCAGAGGGTTGAAGTGAAAGAATCCATTTATTCTCCTGTTGTGTTTTAAAGCTCTGTCTTAAAAGGGAGGGGAGGGCAGTGTCAGAGAAACTCAGAGTCGAAATGGCTTGTTTACTTACTTACTTTGTGATACAATCGGGATGAGGGACAGGGAAGAAGGGATAAAGAGCAATGGAAGATGACAAGATGGTAAATTCTGATCACTATGAGAGAGAGAGAGAGAAAGACGAGAGCGTGGGGCCGGAGATCAAAGCACTACAAAATGTGCCGAGTGTTGACTCCAGGTACTGGGACGGGTCCGATTCACCTCACTGTCACTTCCCTCTCTTTCATCACCCAGGGCCTCGCAAAACAGGACATAAATAAGTCATGCTTAATATTGTCACCTCCGTGATGGAGAGGGTGGGGGGGGAGGCTACGGAATCCGAAAGGCATCACGTTAAAAGCCGAGGGGGAGAGAAAGTGTTTGAAAGCAGCGATTCTGATTTTTTACTTCTTTCTGACGACAGGATTTTATCTTTCAAAAGAGGCACTTAAAGCTGGAGAGACTAATGTCACCGCACCCAGGGGCTCAGCAGCGAGGTACTCTGTGGCTCCACACGCTGTGAGGGCTTCTGCAGATATGTCTAGAGAACTCTTTCAGACCAAACAACTCAAAAGACAGAAGTAACACTGTAAATTACAGCTCGCTAAATACTGGGTAACTACACACACAAAGCCAGGCATGACTGATCATCATCAATCTCCTGATTCACATGGAACTGAAAGTGTGTTCACACCTCCAAGAGATACAGAGTGTTTTTGGTAACACTTTGTACTTACTCTAGATTACAGCCCACTAATGACTGGGTATGTACCTGTTACGTAAGTCGTAAGATAAAATAAGTACAGAGTAAGTGAAGGGTATGATAAAAGAAATGAGATAATTACTGCGTATTGTACAATTCATTTCCTCATTAGTCCCCAGATAACGGCTCAACACACATCGGCTAAACAGTGTAAAATATCTGTTAGATATATGAGAAGTATGTGATGATTACTGTGGTAAATCACATTGAAACTGTTCTACGCCTGTAATGGAAGCAGCTGACCATGTCCTTCTCTGTAAATCATTTTTAAATAAAGTTTGTAAATGAAGAATCTATAATTACATTCAGAACTACAGTGAATTCAAAATAGTAGCTGCATTCCTTGTTTATAAAAAAAAATGACAGTAAGAGTAACTTGCATAAACTGTCATACTTCAATTTTGTAATCTATAATTATGCTGAGAAATACAGTGGATTCGGAACATAGTTAGCTACACCTTATTTGTAAAGTGTGTTTAAGGTACTCAGTAATTGTCACATATTTATTTTATCATACCCTTCACTTATTCATTCATTCGTCTGTAACCCTTATCCAATTCAGGGTCACGGTGGGACCAGAGTCTACCTGGAATCATTGGGCACAAGGCAGGGATACACCCTGGAGGGGGCGCCAGTCCTTCACAGGGCAACACAAACACACACACACACACACACACACATTCACTCCTACCTGTGGACACTGTTGAGTCTTAAATCCACCTACCAACATGTGTTTTTGGACTGTGGGAGGAAACCGGAGCACCCAGAGGAAACCCACGCAGACACAGAGAGAACACACCACACTCCTCACAGACAGTCACCCGGAGGAAACCCACGCAGACACAGAGAGAACACACCACACTCCTCACAGACAGTCACCCAGAGGAAACCCACGCAGACACAGGGAGAACACACCACACTCCTCACAGACAGTCACCCGGAGGAAACCCACGCAGACACAGAGAGAACACACCACACTCCTCACAGACAGTCACCCAGAGGAAACCCACGCAGACACAGAGAGAACACACCACACTCCTCACAGACAGTCACCCGGAGGAAACCCACGCAGACACAGGGAGAACACACCACACTCCTCACAGACAGTCACCCGGAGGAAACCCACGCAGACACAGGGAGAACACACCACACTCCTCACAGACAGTCACCCGGAGGAAACCCACGCAGACACAGAGAGAACACACCACACTCCTCACAGACAGTCACCCGGAGGAAACCCACGCAGACACAGAGAGAACACACCACACTCCTCACAGACAGTCACCCGGAGGAAACCCACGCAGACACAGGGAGAACACACCACACTCCTCACAGATAGTCACCCGGAGGAAACCCACGCAGACACAGGGAGAACACACCACACTCCTCACAGACAGTCACCCGGAGGAAACCCACGCAGACACAGGGAGAACACACCACACTCCTCACAGACAGTCACCCGGAGGAAACCCACGCAGACACAGGGAGAACACACCACACTCCTCACAGACAGTCACCCGGAGGAAACCCACGCAGACACAGGGAGAACACACCACACTCCTCACAGACAGTCACCCGGAGGAAACCCACGCAGACACAGGGAGAACACACCACACTCCTCACAGACAGTCACCCGGAGGAAACCCACGCAGACACAGAGAGAACACACCACACTCCTCACAGACAGTCACCCGGAGGAAACCCACGCAGACACAGGGAGAACACACCACACTCCTCACAGACAGTCACCCGGAGGAAACCCACGCAGACACAGGGAGAACACACCACACTCCTCACAGATAGTCACCCGGAGGAAACCCACGCAGACACAGGGAGAACACACCACACTCCTCACTCCTCACAGACAGTCACCCGGAGGAAACCCACGCAGACACAGGGAGAACACACCACACTCCTCACAGACAGTCACCCGGAGGAAACCCACGCAGACACAGAGAGAACACACCACACTCCTCACAGACAGTCACCCGGAGGAAACCCACGCAGACACAGGGAGAACACACCACACTCCTCACAGATAGTCACCCGGAGGAAACCCACGCAGACACAGGGAGAACACACCACACTCCTCACAGATAGTCACCCGGAGGAAACCCACGCAGACACAGAGAGAACACACCACACTCCTCACAGATAGTCACCCGGAGGAAACCCACGCAGACACAGAGAGAACACACCACACTCCTCACAGACAGTCACCCGGAGCGGGAATCGAACCCACAACCTCCAGGTCCCTAGAGCTTTGTGACTTCGACACTAACCTGCCGCCCACCCTCTATACATACTTTATCTTACGGTTTACGTAACAGGTACATACCCAGTAATCAGTGGGCTGTGATCTAGAGTAAGTTCAAAGTGTTACCAAAGACACTTTCTCTCTCTCTGAGGTGTGAATACACTTGGAATTCCATGTTAATCAGGAGATTTTTGATAAGCCATGCCTGGCTTTGTGGCAACCAAATTGTATTACAGTTTACAGATCTGTTCATTGGTCATTTCCTCTGGAGTTTTAAACACAGTCCACTCACTATACACTCTGTTACACACTCCTACCTCCCCCGGGTTCTACCTCCAGCCTTGAGGGCGATTTTCCCTTACCACTGTTGCCTTGGGCTTTCTGATTGACGCATCCATTCGTAAAACTGCTTTGTGGCATCATCGGTTGTAAACTGCTATTTTATTACTTTTTGATTTGACTCAGGAGCTCTGACAGCACTGCTGTGTCTGATCCACCACCCAAATCAAACCTGCTCTCTGGGGGTCCTGAGCGTTGGAGAACAGGGACTAATAAAATATACAGGGCAACGAGTGGACTACAGTCTGTAATCATAGAGCAACAAAGTGCTCCTGTATGGGGACTGGGACTGGAGGTGATATAATGGACAACGAAGGAAGACACATGGCTGTAAACAGTCGACCAGAATGTCCTTTTATAAAAGATACAGCAGCAGTGTTTAGAGTTTCAGATCGGGACCTTGAAGGTACATTACAGATACAGTTATACTGCCAAGTTTAAAGGTATCAAGGCTTGTGATTCTTTAAGGAACCTCATGGGGATCTTCTACTGCACCGAAGAAAGACTTAACGTAAATTTCGTGCACATTTTTGAAAAACGCAGATTCCAGATCCAAGCAAAATTCCAATAAAGAAACATTCCTTAAAACGGTAGCTTTTTTTTTTTTAGCTCGACTAAATCTCTCTCTGGACCCGACAGATGTTTCAATTTTTGTCTGAGAAGACCCCTGCCCCAGTTCTTCCCCTCAGAATGTCTCCGTTCCCTGACAGCGCTGGTGTTATAACCTGACTGAAGGGGCTGTATCTGAAGCCCCCTCTTCCCTGTGAGTGCTGTTGGGTAAATAAAAGTGGCCAGGCCTTCCAGCTCTCCTCACGGGGGCCTGTCACTTTAAGTCGGGTCACTTTTGATGTGGGCTAACACGGCCGGCTGTGCATTAGAGCCTCCCCCCAGCTCTCGGAGGATGTGCGGTAATGCGGCCCGTAAAGTGCTGCTCCTCATCTACTCGCACCATGTACTTGTCCCTCACCCCCTCCTCCACCTCCTGCGTCCCAATCTCCTCTCCATCCACAGACAACTTAAGTAAAGGGGGTTGGGGCAGTGACGGCGGTGCCGCTGGTGGTGGAGCAGGGAGCGAGGCGGGGCGCGGGGGGTAGAATACATTTACAATGTGTGCTTTGGAACAGCTCCCTGACAATGCATGGCAGATTAGAGCGACATCTGTGATGAATCTTTCATAAACACTTTTTCCGTGGCGCCCAGGCTTCTGCCGGCTCCTCATGCCGAGGAGAGCGCCTGTTCCGATGTCATCTCGACGGGTCCTCCGACAGGAGGGAGAGTGACACGGAACCCGCAGAGTAGGGCATTAAAATTAATCCACAAGTCTCTCGCACACACGGAGCACTAGCGATGGTGCCAGCCCCCCACCCCCCTCCCTCGCCGGGCTCGGCGACACGCGTCCACCAGCCCACTCCGCCATCAAAATACAGACTCAATTTCATGTCCTCATCAATTCTTCACTCTGATTCCTGCGCTTCGCCTTCATTTGCATAACTTTCGTCTGTCTGTTCTCCCTCGACTTTGAGTTCGAACACAGTTTTCCTTTCTTTGACATCCTCCTCAAGAATGCGGGAGGGCCTTGAAATTTAATGGCAGCGAGAAAAGAAAAGCACGGGGTGGGAAATTATATATATATAAATATATCAAAAAAGTTGACATGTTGTTCGACATTATTCTGTTTGAAATGAAATTGTGTTGGTGCTTTCAGGGCGCCCAGAAATAAGTGATGAGAGGGCAGAGACGCACACTGAGACACAGGTTAGTTTGCACATACATGCCACAGTCTATTCCCGTTCACCACATGCCAGCGGGCTTCATCTTTGGGAGTTAGACGCATGTTTAAAAGCGGATGAAGTCTGATTTGGCAAAATCAAACAAGCCGGGTACTCTGTGTTTAATCCCAAGCAGATGAGGGAGTTTATTTTGTTATTATTTGATTTTGTTATGGTATTACAATGTAATTACATTGTAGTAACAAACTATTACTGTAATATCTAATGTGTTCAAAGGTTTGCGTTTGCTATTCCTTTTTTTTTTTCTTTTTTTTGTGCTTCGCTTAACGTCAAGCCTTGATTAACGTGTTAAGAACATGACAGACTCTCCCTCAAAATACGTAAATAATAATAAATAACCTCTAATTACACGTCGACTCTGTTTATAACACAATCCCTCATTGCGTTTATTCAGCCACAAGTTGTGCTGTCAAAGCCAGACTCGGACGAAAGGACAGTGAACAGTGAGAAGATCCCAACTGTGCAGTTCGGAGTTGTTTTGATCCGCAGCTAAGGCTAGCCCCCAATGCTAGTTTCGCTCTGTTATGTCTGTGCGCTTTATTAGGGCTTAACGATAATGGTGCTGCGCATTCATACCTGCGCATAGATCCAGAGCAGACAGAGAAAAGGAGCACTCATGAATCTTTTACCAGGGGTATCTTACTGTAAAAAGCCCTACCAGGATTTGCACTCATAGACATACAGTGCAATAGCCCGGTTTCTTAGTGTTAGTGATTCTGATGGATTTTGTGCATTAGCTGGCTTTTTCCACTTCGGAACGCCGAGGCGCAGCCTCCATTGTCCATTTTCGAGCGAGGGAAGGAGATCCTGACGAGACCGGATGCAAATCGTGCCAAGTATTAAATATTGATCCCGTTCCATTTCAGCTCAAGGTAGGCCTCAAACTCACAAACACCCACTTGTCTCTTTAAATCAGTGGAGCTGTCGCTTCTGTGGATGTGTGTTTACAAAATAAGAGACTGAAAATGAGACCTGGTCCCAAAAGGCCACCCCCTTGTTTAAATATGAATAATAAATACATATTAGATAAATAATTCCACGCGCTAAATTATTGACAAGAAGAAATATTTACTGGTTTGTGAAACTGAGTGCGGAAAGTCGGCATAATGCCGTAGAATAGGTGTCACGTCAGGGCTGACGTACTTTCAGACCGAATGGGTTTGGACGGCCGAGGGATAAAAAGCATCTGTGCGCTTCCCAAAGCCCCAGGAAAACGCTGCTGCTGATTTACTCTGTAGATGACTTCACTGATGTTCGCTGTGTCAAGTTCTATGAAGAATAAAGAGCCCAAAACGGAGCTCCAGAACCCCTGAGCTGTCCCGCTCCAACTTCGCCAGCCTTTAATTACTTTAATCCACTGCCGGAGTTTAGAGGACGAGCTTCGGATAAACGGATGGCTTTGAAACTGATCAGGTTCAATCACCCAGTCTAAGAACTCAACGTCTGTTCACACCAAGTCTTCTGGGTTTGATTCGTACTCAGTTTTTCCTTACGGCGTTATTTATTTAAGACATTTTACAGCCACTCTTACACAGAAAGACTTACAAACAAACAAAATGCTTGGTCATCTCACCAGTTCCGCTAGGATTCGAACCCAAAGTCCACTGTAATAAGACCCCTGTAGATTCAGGACTCAATGCTGAATCCCTAAAGAGAGAAATACACACTGTAAAAAAGTTCTTGTAAGTTTTACAGTAAAATACTGGCAGCAAAGTTCCCAGCCGTTTACCGTATTTTTACAGGAACACTACTGTATTTCAAATTTACAGCATATTACTGTAATTGAATAATGCAATAAAATACTGTAGCAGACTTGCTGTAAATTTACAGTATTTTTTTACAGTGCACAATAAACAAATGCAACACCAGACCAGTGTCAAGATCTTTCACTACACCGTTATAAAAGTGGTTCTCCACTAGTTCGTCACTCAAGGAACCTTTTGTAGCACCTTAATTTGTAAGAGTGGGAACCTGGAGTCTCTCGAGACTTGGAGGTTTGAGGTGGTGTCACTTATTTTCTGAGGAATTATTATTACTAATGATGTGAATCTAAATTCAACATATTTTCAACTGCTTTATAACTTCTCTGACGGATTAATACGTAGTTTATAACCTGGGACTGATTATTTAAAGACACACCTCTGTATAGACCCACACTCTCAGAGAGAACAACAGTGGCGTTAAAGTCCAGTTGTGTTTCCTAAAGGTACATTACATTCTCTTCTCTAAAAGGAGATGTACATGTTTTAAAGCTTTCATTATAGAACAGTAACGGTTAAAACTGTAGAATATGGTCCAATTATGAATGAGGTACTGACTGGTACCAACACAGTGACAGTTTAAATGAGAGTGTATGAAGCAGACACCTGTTCTTTCTCATTCGTGTTGTGGTTTTGCTGATACTGAGACCCTTATTCACGCCTCTATAACGTCTAGAAAGGATTAGTGCATTGCTTCACCGCATGGACTTCCTGCTCAGGTTTTGAAGCTCAAGGGTTCTGAGCCGTTCTAGATATGGGGAGCACATCTGTCCAAGGCCTCTTCACTTCTTTTTAAACTGGCTTATGTTAGATTTTATTATTTTTTTTATTTAATGTGTTTTCATAATTGTATGCATTTAACCATTTTACTGCTGTTGTATCTGTTTTTAAATGTGCTCACTAAATAAAAATCTATATATATAATCATAATTATTCGTGTCGCAGTCACACAGCTCCAGGGACCTGGAGGTTGTGGGTTCGAGTCACGCTTCGGGTGACTGTCTGTGAGGAGTGTGGTGTGTTCTCTCTGTGTCTGCGTGGGTTTCCTCCGGGTGACTGTCTGTGAGGAGTGTGGTGTGTTCTCTCTGTGTCTGCGTGGGTTTCCTCCGGGTGACTGTCTGCGAGGAGTGTGGTGTGTTCTCCCTGTGTCTGCGTGGGTTTCCTCCGGTTTCCTCCCACAGTCCAAAAACACATGTTGGTAGGTGGATTGGTGACTCAAAAGTGTCCATGGGTGTGAGCGTGAGTGGATGTGCGACTGGCACCCCCTGTAGGGTGTATTCCCGCCTTGCGCCGAGTGATTCCGGATAGGCTCTGGACCCACCCAAACCCTGAACTGGATAAGAGTTACAGCCAATGAATGAATGGATTATTATTACACCTGGTCTTTAGGACTACTGTTGCATGTCTGAGGAAACATTTTCTTTAGTTGTATCTTCACATACAAGGCCCATAGAGAAGCCTCCTCACGATTTCATGGTGTTGTTCTGTATTCAGTTTCCGAATTCACCCCACACTTCAGTTAAAGCTCTGAAGGGTCCACTTTAGAAAGCTGACACTTAACCCCTTGGGAAAATCTTCTTTTTAAAAGTAGGACCCAATGCAATGCTTCTTTGCACTAGGTGTTAGCCACTGACCAAGCCATCGTTACTGATACGTTCAACGTTCCCCCACCAGAAAACAGCTTTCCACACAAGCACATAACAACAAATGGCTCTTACAGTAATGGCACTGTGAGGCTGAAAGCTGGTCTAATGTTCACCTTTGCCTTTGGCTGAGGCACAAAATAAAAGTAGCTTGAGGAAAAACCATGGATTTCAGAACAACACCCAACTGACGCCTTCATTTCTACCTGTTAAATTGGGTTTCTTTTGAGGTACAGGCCCCGCTCTCCGCAGCAGGAAGACCGTATACATCCCCGCACCAGAGAGAGAGGCTGTTTCGCTTCCTTGAGCAGGAGAGCTAAAGGTGGCGAGACTCATCCCTAATAACGTCATTTAGAATTCAGCGTCTCAAAATAGGCTAATGCTTTTTTGCCTTGAGGGCCCTATATACCTGAGCAGAGAACTCTCTTTAGCTCAGGTTCCATTAAGCAGGAACACTGCGCCCTATTAGTGCAGCGAGAGAGAGAGAGAGAGAGAGAGAGACTGTACCTGAGGTGATCTACCTCTGAATTTAAACACTCTTGTCCCTCTGCCTGTGGCAGGTTGTTACTGAAAGGCTTGATTGGGCCAGATAACTATTTTTTTTTAACTAAACAATAACGCTTCATCACATTTCTTCACAGAGAACTGGACACGTCTCAAAAATCACAACCCAAACCAGAAATGCAGAGCATATTTAACACCAGAGGATGCTCATCCAGGTCAATGACTATTTTTGTGATGATTATTTTTCCAAACGTCTCATTCCTCCATAAATGTCCAGCTCTCTTCTAATGTTTTGTTCATATTCAGTCTTTCACACATGCCATTCCTCTGTCTGTTCTTCTGTTTCACACACACACACACACACACACACACACACACAGACACTATACTAAAGCACGCACTCAGGAGTTAAAATATAGTCAAATATATTTGAATAAAAAAATATATATAAAACAAACTATGTCCTGAAACACACGGAGCCAATCAAAACATCCGCATCACAAAGCCCCCAGTGCCCAGCGGCGGTGTTTATTACCGTGTTTATCCTGTAACGGTTCAGAACGTAAGAATCAGTTGCCAGAAGAGTTTACCATCAGAGTCTCACAAAAACACTAATGTGTGAATCCTCCGTTCACCAGAGTGTGTGCTGAGCTCTTCAACCATTTCACTGTTCTGCCCTTTTCTATAGATGTATTTTACCATTAAAACTGCATATTATTTATTCATATTCATGTCGATCACGACTGAGACTTGGCCTCCGCTTTTTAAAACAATGACCATGATTTCTGTGTGTGTTTAAAACCTGTTCTAGCTCTGTGATAAACACTTATTGCTGCTGTGTGACTTTCATTTGACTGTAATCAGTTATTTTACAAATTAGAGCAGATATGTCTTCCCTTTCACGCCGAGCAGAGACAAACAACACGGAGAATATCACAGGAGAAAGATTCAACGGCACAGAGACTCATTTCTCTGAAGTTTTAACAATAAATGACCGATCACTACGATCATAAAAAGATGGCGGCGTTTACATTTTTAAAGAATGCCTTGTGTTCATAACGTGACTCATGAATAATTTATAGTTCAGTTAACAAGGGCCCGAATATCGGCCCAAAACCTGGTGTTAAATTCATAGGAAACGGCTAATTCTGAAATTCCTTTAGTGCCACAATAACAGCTGTTATTAATAAGAGAAGTGATGTCAAAACTGTGGAACTGAACTCTGTACGGAATTATTTAACACGAGAGACGTGCATTAAAGGATTATTTCAGTCTGTATTCTATTGGTCCATGCAGCTCAACATGTCCAAAAATATGAAGACAAGCGGCTGAGTTCAAAAGGCAGATTAATACCACCCTCGGAATAACTCCGGCTCTGGAAAGAGGCCACACTCCTCTGTCCTCACTGTCAGTTTTACACGGCGAAGATGAAGCTCTCGGCGAACAGCTGTGGGCACCGTCCTGGGCTCAGATTGATGACAATCTGAGAGGTGGTCAAACGAAGAAAGGAGACAAGAAGAACTTTGTGGAAATCTTAGAATCAAGCAAAGAAAAAAGTGAAATAAATAAATAAATCTCAGATAACGCTGATCATAAATATCGGCGTGTTGTCGCAGCCCCGGGCTCTTCTCTCTCTCTCAGTGAGGAGCGTGTGCTGAATGCTCAGCTTCTGTGATGGATCACTGTTCACTTCGTGGGGGGATAAAGAAAAAGAAGAATAAATAAAACAGGAAGTTTTACTCCAACTGCTGTAAAAGAAGTAAAACAAATACAACATTCATTCATTCATTTCCTGCTCAAACACAGTGTCACAAAAAAGAGTCATATTTAAGTAATTATCCCTCACACAATGAGAGGACGTTTTCTGGCGTTACGCCTCGCTGTGATGAATTTGACTTTTGGTCTCAACTCTTCTGGCTCTTTGTTCTCTTATTCATACTCTAACAGGCTCTAATTCCATTAAACATGGGCAAATACAGACGCCATCTCTGAGGCGCCTTAGAAACTACACAGAACTGGGAAGAAAACCCACACGTCTACAAGAGGATGAAAGCATTATGGTCTTTTGTTGTGGTGGTTATTAAGGCCTCAGAGCCGTGTCACAGTGAAAGGGTGTTATTCGGGGGACCTTTAGAGCGCCTTCAGTGAGTTGCAAAGGACAAGCATGCCCTCTAGTGGCCAACATGAGCCTACAAAAAAAAAAAGACCCATTTTTGGCTATGATTAAATATGGCTATGACAAAAATAGCGCAAAAAGAGGGAAAAATATATAAAAATACCATCGTTCGATTCTTTGTTGTGCTTTGAAGTAGATTAATTAATGTCTCAGCAGCTTCCAGACCACATCAAGCCACAAAGGGTTTAAAAGTATGCAGAGCCACAGAAGGACTACAGTCTACCTGTAGAAGTACAAAGTGCCCTTATTGTAATCTTCTGGCCGAGTGTCTTTGTTTCACGGGGTTCCCGGTGCTGTACGTACTGCGTCCCTGACCAAGATGGAGGACTAGTGACCCACACAGTGGCTAGGAACTGTATTAGCCCCTGGCTTTAGAAAAGCGTCCACATATACACAGCTTTATCCCAGCTGACCGCTCTGGAGATGTCCAGCTTTACAAATGACCACAGCGGCCTGTCGGACTTTGGAAAGGGAACCACCGGTAAAATACATCACATACAAGACAGGAAAGATAATTAAATGGCTAAAAGATGTATAGGTGCTCTTAAATATATGTTACATTAATATCCAGCCGTTCCGTCAGCACCAGATTACACCGTTTCTTACCAGAGTCGAGGACAGAGGACGATGTAAATATATTAGCTTTCAAACTGTCATGGGTCCATTGAGTCTGGGTGTGATCCTCTTTGCTTTTTACTACTTTATTAGCTACTAATGTGCAATAAAGTGTCTTCTATTCTGTTTAATAACTACAAGCGCTGTACGGCGGTCTTTCTACTGATTTATAAAACATGTGCCAACAGGTTAGATTTAGTCTAGAATCTGAGAAACCCATATTGTGCAGACTATGCCTACATTATAATAACAGGCTATACACATGAAATCAGAGCTTTACTGCATCGTAATTACAAAGAGAGGGGCTGTTTGTCTGGTTTAGAGCTACAGAAGTAAAAGAAGTAAAAAGTTCATGATGTACATTACACACCACAATGTCAGTGGGAAACACACAGGTCAAGGCTGGGGTCTTTGCTTGATGTGAACCAACGGCTTTCTTCGGAAGCAGCTTCACAAGAACATTGTTGAAACCATTACACACAAAAAACACCCTGCACAACACACAACTACGATATAATACAAATTTAAAGAGCACTGGAAAATGCCCACCTCGCCCTAAGTTGTTTTAGACAGCGAGGAAGTGTAAAGGGTCAACTAAAAAGCAAAATTAATTTAGTTTAAAAATAAATAAACTTTTACTGCTCGGATAAATAGCTTTTTAAAATCCTAGAGGCCCAAGTATTTGGCACAGAATTGTATTCATTCAAAATGTTTTTAGACACAATTTTTCAAGAACCCCAAATCATTTCCCTTCTTTTGGAAATTAGGGAGTGACCTCAACCACCTCCAGGAGGGTGGGTCACGGTCGGGGTCTCGGGGTCTCGGGGTCTCTCTCTCTCTCTCTCTGAAAGAGGAGCCGAGAGGTAATGACCGATCCAGTTTTTTTTTAAACCTGGGGCTGATTTGGAGAAACCACGGTGGTAGATGATGACATTGAGGTCACACCCAGACTCCAGGAGGGCACCATTCATTAGGTACAGCGTCCCCATCTCTGCACCCAGTCGCTGGGATCCACACGGACCTCAGAGCTGTTGGCCCCCAATCACCTCCACCTCGAACAGCCACCCAAGCTTTTCTTTGGACGTCTCCAAACCATGTGCTGGACACAGACCACAACCCTGCTTAGCCACGGTGGATGTGCACGCTCTGGTGTCCTTGCGCTAAAACACAAACGAGCTGTTAATTAGCAGCTAGCCGATTAGGCTAATTATCACCTTATATCTTCAGTCAATCTTTTTGTAATGAATTTAAAGCCGCAGTTCAGAAGCAACGAAAACTCAAGGCAGAAAAGGGAAAATTAAAAGATGCACGTTTCAAAAATGTAATTTGTCTTTTATAGATCCCTGTTGTATAAATGCATTAGCATTCAAACACAGAAATGATGAGAATAAGGAGTGATTCTGAGCTGTTGAACGGTAGTGTGGGCACGAACAAACAGCTTAATACACACACACACAGTCCCCAGCTGTCCCTGAAGGCCTCGAGTCCTGGAGCAATGCCTGGGGCAGTGGAGCAGGAGGCCCAGCTGTGGGCAACAAAACTCGGTCAAACCTTCAGCCCCTCTCTCTCCACCTCCACGCACAACCCCGGTCCCCTCAGCATATTTTCTTCTCTTCCCTGGTTCACTACACTTCTCTCTGGCCCCAGGGCCTTCCTCCTGCGGCCCCTAGACCGTGCAGGGATCAAATTTGGGTCACGGGGCTCTGGGCCTGGCGTCTAGAGACCGTCCATCAAGGCCCATTGCCTGGTGTCAGTGAGGGTGACCAGCGGTGTTTGGATAAGAGGGCCTCCACTGCACAGAGTAGATTTACAGTGGAGCCTTTGGACACAAGCCAGCGACAAATGGTAGAGGCCAGGCCTGAGACTGTGTGGAATGTGTGTGTGTGTGTGCGCTGCAAACACTCAGCTACAAATCCCACATTCAGTAAAACCTCCATTTTCCATTTTTAAAAACAAGTACTGTGTTTATGGGATGTGTAGTGAACTGATCATGTCATAAATACATGGCTTGGATTAAAACAGAGCTGCAATAACTACAGCCAACCACAGGGTGGCGACAGACGTTTGCAGAAAACCACAGCATCCGTGACCCATGACCTGGGCCCTGTCCTCATTCCCCCAAGCCCTAGGTTCCTCTTGAAGTGCACTTCAAAGCAACAGGAGTCAATGCATTCAAGGCCTCAAACTTATATTTTGACATAATAGTTTTCAACTAGATATTTATTAAAACAAAAATAAATACATAACTCCAAACACTTTCCAGTCCATTTCCCTTCAACACAGACAACATCCAGTTATGGTCTAGTGTGATATAAGAGTGTGTGAAACAACAACAAATGTTCTTTGATGTGCAATACAATGGCATACTAAATGCTCAGAGGGGGGCACTAATGAGCAGCTGTGTTGGGGACAGTTAAAGAAACACAAAGCCTTTCAGCTTCAAGTGCGAGTACGGGACACAGCTCAAGAGCTAAACGTCCGATACAATTTCTTTCCTTCTCCCCCCACCCTCTTCCATTCTCTCTGGGCACGTGGACGTCCAAGAACGCTTGTATCTCGTTTAACTGAAATATCGTAGCACTTGAGAGACCATAAAAGAGAAAGGAAGTGTGAGTCTCATAAAAGCATTGTCAAAACATCACAATCACATCAAACCCACGCTAAAATATCAACACGAACACACAGCAAGGACCCTGCACCTCGGGAGAGTTCAGAGATTAAAAGAAAGTGGAAATTGAATTAAGTTTGTACGAATACACAACAACATCATAAAATATTTAAGCCAAATCCCACCGTCTTTGATCAGAACGGATTAGTGCTCGGTACCAAACACTTACGGGAGGAACACATTCCACATACAGCACCTTCTACATCTTTATAGCTACTGTATTAACATTAATAAGACATTTGACGTCCTGATTATATTCAGCGTTGCATTTTAAAGATGGAAGTCGTATGTACATTAACTGATGAGTGCATGAATCTGACATGAACACGACTTCTACAGTCAACTTTAGCTCATGAATGGCTGTTTTGAAGCAGTGCAGTGATAAACATCTAGGATTGCTCTTGATTTTTGGGTTAAATTGTTGTGTACATCTTCATTTAAGGACTATTTACACTGTACTCGTTCTCCACGAAGGTGTGGGGTGTCACCAAATGCAACAATGGAACACAGAAACATCAGGAACACAGCAGCAAATCCAACAAGAACCATTTGAGATATGTACTCAGCATAAATTAAACCTAAAAAAGGATTTGTATTTAAAGCTCCTGCAAAAACTCTGTTTATGAATTTGTTGAGCCTCCGATGACCCCAAGAGTGTCATCTTACAGAATATTCTGGACCACAGGCCTCTACTCAACAAACAAAAGACCAAATAAACACCTCTCAACAACCAGCTATGGTTCCCATCAGCCATTACATGAGCCACCATCACCAAACCTACCATAATCCTACAAAACAATCTACAGCCATCTCCGGAAAGCTCCAGGAGTTAACGCCAGCTTAAGGTAAAACAACCAGAGACTTACCGTGAGCTGTCCACTGTGACCCTGCAATTTAAATAAAACGGGAAAGACGTTATTTAGAGTTAACTGTAGTGAAACAGGCAGAAAAGTGAATGGGTGCAGAAAAGCTACAGTAGACTCACCTGATGTTGTGTACAGTGATCTCCGTTTGCTTTAGATCAATCCAAGATGGCCGACACCTGAGCGAAAATAAAACGTCCTATTAGTCTAGACCTTGGTCTGCAGTGAGATTCAACAAACACCATAATCTTCGACATGAAATGGGACACACTGGAGCAATTTAACACAAGCACAAGGTCATTATACTGCGTTGGCTGCATAGAAGGGACAAGAGCTTTGGGCCTTTCTCTGGAATAATGGAGTACCATTTAATCATCCATGTTAGTTAAGTTAGTTTAGTTGTCTACAGCTCTACCCCATCAGTGAATCTGTCCCAATCACACACGGTGCCACCAGCATTGAGAGCCAAGGGACAAACACATGCTTCGTCCTAACCGTGAGGCCAACCCACCACTTCTTTTTAAACAACTGTTTAAGGAACACAACTTAAAAGGGGAATGGAAACCGCCCAGAACTGCCACATTAACTAAAAGACACTTGTTACCTAGCACTATGAACAGTGAGATGTCAAACCATCCAGACAGTGAGGTAAACTCTATTTCGAGTAACTCCTGGCCTCAGATGGTACCCTGGATTGAATTATTTTGACAGGAACGTGGATAAACAAAAGGGAATGCTTTCTAGGCTGGGATTGGTTAATGATATCTGGCTTCCTGTGCTGCCATTGGCTTGTAGTGTCTCGTTTGTCTCAAATGTCACTTCAGATTCTTCTATTCTGGTCTCTGGCTGATCTGAGTCCTCTCTGAACTTCATGAACCTTGTCATAGTTTAGCTTTTAGAGTCTTGAACCTATACACTGTATATAAACATAAGTACACCTTACCTTTTAGACAGAATACGGCTGGTTATTCCCCAGTTTGCAGAGAGTCTGCTGCTCAAGTCTGTGTTTGTCACCCTCTAACTCCAACCTGATTGACCTCATAAAGCTCTAGATCATTAGCCAGTGATGAGGCTCAGGTGCAGTTGAGAAACACTGCGTTAGATCCATTACTGATGGAGGGGAAAGCTGCAGAAACACAGCATGCTATAAATCTGTCTCGTGCTCTACAATTACTGTCACTGAAAATGCATAAAACTGAATGTGTTTTATTAAATTATTAATGGAAATGCATTGCTCTGTTCATTCCCAGAAAATATTTAACACTGGTTTTGCATCTAAATGAAACATTTAACATCAATTGGCTTTAACTCTGCTGCCATTAAAGTGACTTGTCTTTGCTGGGATTGTTTGGTAATGTCTTGTATCTTGTGCTGGAAATGGATTGGTGATGTCTTGCTCACTTATTTTAGAATAGATACTTTTAACACAACAAAGTTTAACTAAGAATAGAATATAAAGAAATACACATAACCACACACTTGTTGTTCAACTGTTTTAAAGCTACATTTTATTTACGCTAGAATTTAGCACATATTTTATTGTGAAGAAACTATACACAAGTTTGTTTATTAAATTATTATGCATCAGTGCATGTTTTTAACCCTCTTATTGCTGGTATTTTAAGGTGTTGTGGTGGGTGGTGGGAGGTGTCACTACCACACAGCTCTGGGCCTACGGGGGCCATGACTCAGGCCTGGTATTTTATACATGCATCCATTTCCTAGCCACTTGAGCTACGCTTGTGCGCTCCTGGTGCCATTCCCAAGTCCCAGATGAATAGGTTGGTTGCATTAGAAAGGGTAAAGCCTTTGTAAAACCTGTGCCAAGTCTCTCGCAGGAGAAGCCAGAAGTGGAACCACAATAAGTATTAATTATTAATATATTAAAGCTAACAATAATATATTGATTGGCAAGTTTTGCTAGTTTGGAAACATGGGGGCGGGTCTTAGATGGGGCTTACACTTGTAAAGGCAGATTTTACCCTTCTTTGCTGGGTGTGTGAATTCTTGTTAGGCCCAAAACATTGATTCTAAATAAATGTCTGCCCCCTGTTGGAACCAGGAGTAAATGCATATTTATAGATTAGGTGTACAGTACATTTTAAAATGATGTATACGACGTATAAATTGTCTCTACTTTGTTCATTTTATGGGACATAGTTTAGGTTTTGTTTCTTTGGTTTTGTTTAGTTTTGTTTTGTTTTTTTTTTAAATAAAATGACAGTTGTCATCAATTGTTTTTTTTTTTTTAATTCACAATTGTTACCATAAAACAACAAAAGAGCAGGAGGATGTTTGATTGTTGAATTATAATTTTACATTTCACAACACACCTGTTAAAACATATTTGCACACCTAATAAAAAATATAAATATATATTTATTATTTTTTAGAAAAGTCCAAAAAGCTAATAATAGCACCTGAAACTACGGACACTGGAAGCCTGTGCTAGCATTTCTCCTGCGGTGTTGCTATCAGTGTGTGAAGAGTGGGAGAAGAGGGTTGCACTGACAATCAACACAATGGGCCGCACTTTGAACACATTTTATAAGTGGTCAGAAACCTGTAAATAACTCATGAAAGAATAAAGTTACGTTAAAACCAAGCACACCATTGTTTTTCTTGTGAAATTCCCAATAAGTTTGATGTGTCACATGACCCTCTTGCCTTGTTTTGGAAAAAACAAAAGTTTGATCCAAAATGGCCGCCATTGTCACCACCCATCTTGAGAAGTTTCCCTCCTCCCATATACTAATGTGCCACAAACAGAAAGTTAATATCACCAACCATTCCCATTTTATTAAGGTGTATCCATATAAATGACCCACTCTGTGTATTCCAGATGTTAAAAGAGGACAGATTTGGGTGCGTTAAATAGTGTTGTACCTTTGTTGTTATAAGATTGCATGTGTCCTCATTAGACTACTGTCTAAATAAAGTGCGCCCCCTCTTGAATCCAGGAATTAAATGCACATGTATTTCCAGCCTTGTCACACAAACAGGCTTCATCAAGGTAAGAGCAGAGAGCTGCTTTCTCTTCCCCTCACATCCCCCTCGATAAAGCTGTCAGAGTGACCTGGACTGGGCAGTGAAGGAGATCACTTTCAGCTTTAACAGCCTCTCTGAGCCTCAACTGTACTTAACTGGCTCTGAAAGAAAGCCTGTGTTTCCCTGCCATCACTGACATGAAAAAGAGAGCCATGTGGAACTGGTGTAATCGTGTTACAGAGGCCTGCTTCTCTAACTCAGCTGCGGTGATGGAGTCGGGGGTGGGGGGTTGTTAGCTCCTTGTTCCCAAAGTGTTGAAAAACATGAAGATTTATTGCATTTGGCTTATGCATTTTTTTCAAAACTGACTTAACATTTTAATAATCTTTTAGATGCAAATGAACATGGAGTTTGGAGTCTTGCCCAAGAACTCTTATTTGTAGAGTGATGTTTCTGCCCAAGCTGTGAACTGAGCCTGATACGTGAGGACAGGGGGTACTACCCCATGATGCTTTATCAACCAAAGCCAGCTCTGAATGACTCTGTTAACCTTTTAATGACTGAATTACTCGGAAGGAAAACACGCAGAAAAGGTGGAATTCCCTTGAAATCAACACTATTTAATATGTTTACCTTAAAGGAACAGTATGTAATATTTTTACCTAAAAATTACAGCTTCAAAATCATTGTGATGATTCACTGACCTGTAACAGGGAGAATAGAGCCTCTGGTGTCCCTAGTGTGGGCTCACCACTGCAGAAACTGCACTATGTACGTTTGGGAGGAGGGTTGGTATAGTGCTGTAAAAGTAATTTATATTTACCTTTAAAGGAACACTAGGTGAGATTTTGCTCCTGGGCTCCCCTTAGTGTCATTAATATTCACAGCTGCACTGAAATCAATATAAAGTGGGGTGGTTTCCTACCCTCCTCCAAACTTACATAGTGCTGTTTCTGCAGTGCTGAGCCCACACAAGGGACAACAGAGGCTCCATTCTCCCTATTACAGGTCAGTGAAGCATCACAATGATTTGGAAGCTGTAATTTTTAGGTAAAAAATATTACATACTGTTCCTTTAAGGTTAGTGGAGGATGGGAACACCCCACAAAGTTATGACCATGGTGGAATATGAATACACAACCTTGTGCGTTTGAGCCCTGATACGCCACGTCCAGTCCCTAGTCATAACTCTGCTGTCTGTTTACCCTTGAGTCACCATCACAGCAGTGCCCTCAGCTCCCCCTGCAGAGAACTGCTTTAACGCGGCCTGCTCCAATCAAGATAGACCTACTTTAAATGTAGACGAGGCCGCAACCTCATCCAGAAGTTCATGTTTAAATGTTTAAAAAGTAGCTATTTCGGTTCATTTTCTTTTCTAATTTCTCTGAGGAAGAATATATTTAAAGGGAAGGTGCTTCTTCTGCATCCGGGTGTGGTGTTGCATTTCTGTGATATGACGATACTGATTAACTGCACTTATTTAAATGAACTCGGCCCTGATTGGCGACATCCCTCATGTTGAAAAGCATTGCCAATGGAAGTGGGATTCTCTGTGAGCCTAAGGCTACCACACTCAATGCACAGTGTTGGCTTGAGGGGGTGAAAGCTCTCAGGCATTGGAGAGTGGAGCAGTGAGACTGTGTTCTCTGGAGTAAGAGAGCATCATCCAATACATTTAGGAGAAGACAGAGTGGGGTTTATGATCCAGAACTAACCCAGCAGTATCTGTATACACAGGAAAGTGTTGGGGGTGTGGGGTCAGTCTCCATTTTGCCACCGTGTCTGAACTTCAGGCCGACAGCCACAAAGAACGAGACCTCTAACTGATATTAAAATCACACAAGACATTTAATAAAAGGTATAAATGAACTAACATGGGAAACCTGTGTACATAGAGGTCTGTAAACGGTCCTCCAGCAACCTGCTGTTGCATCCATGCCAACGAGATGACCATCTGGTAGAAATTAGCCCAATATGTTCACGACTAAGGCAAACCGGTGGCCTGCTGCCCTAATGTTTGCAAAAGGTAGTAACATCAGAAAAAAAGTGAGTTAAATTTCCACTGACGTAATGTGAACACTGTGTAAAATGTAACATGTTCCAAAAACATTTCCCTCCCATTTATTTGATGAATGTGGCTGTGCAGAACACGTTGTGGGATATTTCTTCTGGATACTTCCGCTTTGATACACAATGTCTATGGAATAAAAATGATGCAGGGCTTAAGACTCATACCCCACTCTCCCAGGTTCCCTCAGAGCAATCTCAGGCCCCTAAAAGGCCTTTTTTTATTTGAATTATAATAAAGTGTGCAAAAGACAGAGACCACCCCTTATTATTTTCATTTCTACTCAAGATGACCGTTAAATATGGTCATAAAATAAGTATTTAATATCCACTCTGTCCATTCCCCGTATTCAGTTCTGAAAAGAGATTTGCTGAGATGTTTTCCAACATGTTTTTCCCTCGTGTAATCACAAACACACTGGGTGATGTTGAGGTGTGGGCTTTGGGGCGGTCAGCCCATTGTTCTGAGAACATTCATTAATTCATTACCTGTAACCCTTATACAGTTCAGGGTTGTGATGGGTCCGGAGCCTACCCGGAGACATTGGGCGTCCTTCACAGGGCAACACACACATTAACAGCTACGGACACTTTTGAGTCCCCAATCCACCTACCAATGTGTGTTTTTGGACCATGGGAGGAACCCGGAGCAGCCGGAGGAAACCCACGCAGACACAGGGAGAACACACCACACTCCTCACAGACAGTCACCCAGAGGAAACCCACGCAGACACAGAGAGAACACACCACACTCCTCACAGACAGTCACCCGGAGGAACCCCACGCAGACACAGGGAGAACACACCACACTCCTCACAGACAGTCACCTGGAGGAAACCCACGCAGACACAGAGAGAACACACCACACTCCTCACAGACAGTCACCCGGAGGAAACCCACACAGACACAGGGAGAACACACCACACTCCTCACAGACAGTCACCCGGAGGAAACCCACGCAGACACAGAGAGAACACACCACACTCCTAACAGACAGTCACCCGGAGGAAACCCACGCAGACACAGGGAGAACACACCACACTCCTCACAGTCACCCGGAGGAAACCCACGCAGACACAGGGTGAATACACCACACTCCTCACAGACAGTCACCCGGAGCGGGAATCGAACCCACAACCTGCAAGTCCCAGGAGCTGTGTGACTGCGACACCTACCTGCTTCAACACCGTGCCGTCCCCGAGAACATCAACAGCCTTTTTATTTTAGTGTCATTTTGTCCACTTTACACACTGACGTGGTGGTGGTGTGTTAGTGTGTGTTGGGTTAGTATGAGTGGATCAGACACAGCAGTGGTGCTACAGTTTGAACACACTCTGTTAGGCACAACTACCTCATTGGTCAACCATGTAGATGTAAACCCAGAGATCGACTATCAGTGATCAGCCATGACACTGGGTCCAGCACTGCTGTGTCTGATCCACTCTACACCAGCACAACACACACTAACACACCACCACCACGTCAGTGTCACTGCAGCGCTGAGAATGATCCACCACCACGTCACACCTGCTCTGTGGGGGTCCTTTTGGAGTCCTGTTTAATGAAGAACAGGTATGGAGAGTTAGAGCAGGAAAAACACTACCTGTGTGATGAGTGGAGGTTAGAAACAATGAGGTGATTTTAAAGCTGGTGCTGATTAGTCTTTATAAACACCTCCAGAAAATGACTAACCTTTATTTAACAGCACTTTTCACTGGAAATAAAATGAATTAAAAACAGTCTCTGACTAAAACCATGGCCAGCACTGTGTTTACGCGTTACACACGCTTCCATCTTTTAATTTCTGCAAAACGCTTAGGCTAGCCTTCGCCGTCATCTCCAGGCGGGGACAGTAAAAGTCAGGGGATTGATTTACATAGATAACAGGTAGGCTTTTGCATGCTTGCCTTCGCTCCGTATTCTCATCAGCTTTGATAAGTGTGACAGAGTGGACAGGTTCATTAAAGCAGGTGCCAATCAGCGGCAGAAATCCATGAGCTTAAAAGCCAGCAATAAAAGATGCTTTAAAATTAGGCCCAAAACAGGGTCTTGTTCTCTCCAACACACACACAAAAGACCATCCTGCATCCTCGCTGAACCAATGTCACCATAAAGATACAGAACGGCAGGGATTTAAGCAAGGCCAGAGGTGGCCAGTTATTCCTAATGGCACAAGCAACAGAACACACTCAATTACAGCGGCCTAACAGCGACTTGACGGCACAAGCCGGACGCGGTTAGCCGAAGAGAAACAAAAACGCTCTGGCAATCCCATTAGCATGTTGGGCGCTTGCCAACCACACTCTGCATTATGTTCTATGGCAGACAAATTGGCAGTCAGAATGATGCTGTGAAGGGGGCTAATTGCTTGAGTGCAGGGTTAGTCTGTTTTTCATGTGAAGCTCCGGCGCACAGGGGAGGGACGGGCCGTTCGGAGGGGATTTACCTGCTCGAGCACAGACCCTTCAGCACTTTAAAAACACAGTACTGTGATGTGTGGCCCCATTCAAACCTAACATCTCAACATTCGGTTCTGCTTTTCACGTCAAAGCCAGCGTTTTAATTCACGAGCGACTTAAACAATGCGGCCTGTCTGGGATTTTTCCTTTTCGGCATGTTTTATGAGCTCTCCCCTGTCCCCGGGAAATGATAGCCCCGGCGATGCTTACTCTTCAGCCAATAAATTAGGCCGACCTGGCGGATGGAGGGCGTCTGATAAAGAACAATCTAAACAAAGTCTAAAAGGACGCTCGGAAAGGTCTGGGATGTTGGTGCTCGCTGTATTCACCACCACGTACACACTGCAGTCCATAAAGCAATTGCCTCCATTTTGTGAGCTGCTCTTATGATACTAACTATACACAGCTAGCTTTCAGTGCTAGCATTGCTGGGTAAAGTGTTTCTGTTAAAAACGTGTGGATGTTATTGTGCTACATGCTACTATGCTACATTCCATTTACCTCAGAGGTTCAATGTCAGAGCTGGGAATGACCACTCTGTCTTCAGTTAAACGTTCAGAAATGTGCGCTAGGATTTCATTGTTAGCTTGTTGTCGGTTAGCATTGTTAGCGATACCAGTTGATAACAGCGCATTGTGTGATATTTTACGCATCAAACATCATGGAAACGCGTCCACAAACAGCAGTCAGGTAGTAATGTGTGTAATACTGATTTACTGAGCCACTAATAGATGAAAGCACTAATAAACTGTACGACTGTAACACAGTATACACGGCAGTGACTACACACTGTGGATTCGCAACTCGGGAACCGGTGAGGCTCCCCTGACATTCTGAGAAGGAAATCCACCTGGTGGGGGCGCTCTATTTGAAATGCCCTGCTCTGAGCTTGGAAATGGGCCAATGCACTGCGATGAACTAGCACCCAGTCCTGGGCGAGTTCCTTCTTTTGTCTGTGGCGCAGTGGAACTGTGTTCTCCTCTGTGAGAACAACAATAGTCATCCAACATTAGTACCTCATTAATGCTCATAGCAGAATGCCGTTAAATCCTCACAGACATGTTCCACCGCTTCTCACAGCGGTTCTTGCGTGTCTTTTTGACTTTTAAATGTGCAGCTTTGGCTTGGGCTTGTTTGTGATCTATGGTCTTTACCTTATTTCTACAAACACACACACACACACACATACACACAATGCTGGTGTGTGTTCCAGACTTATTAACAGCCTCTCGGGCCTAATCCCTGGAGTTACAGCAATCCCACTGCACCACAGAGGTGTAATTTACAGCAACCACCAGAGGTGGACGTGGTCAGGCACAGGGCGTCCGTCAAGGTAAAACGTCCCTGCGAGGCTTCTTCTTTTTTTTTTTTCCTGCAAACTAATGGCACTTCTTTGCAGCCGAGCAGCTTGGCCGGGCCATTTGTACTTCTGATAAATCATCCGACGCCTCTCGTCTGCGTCCGGAATAGCTCCTTTCAGAGAGGAAGGTCAGGGGCTACATTCCAGGCCAAGGGTGATACTGCAGCAGTCTAAATTAAGTGCCCAGAGGTGGTAGAATGCTGGTCAGCAATAGCTTCAGAGGTGGACTTTGCTTTTGGCCTGGGCCATGCTGCTTTGAGCTTATGGAAAAATGCAGCAAAGCAGCGCCGGTGGGTTTTCATATCGCAGTATGTGACTTATTGGCGTTTCCATCATTTGTTTACATAGCTAATGGAAAGGGAAAGAACCCCGAAGAAGATTCCATGGCCCAGACCCGGTAGGCAGAATGCAGGAGAGAGATAGAGGGAGCGAGTGAAAGGTGATCTTTTTCATTTACATCATCTGCAGGTCATGACGGTTCAAGTTCACACACAGGGCAAGGCAGGGCTTTACTCTGTATGGAGACACACACACACACACACACACACACACACATTCCTTCTGCTGGCTTCGCTATGTAAATAGAAGAGAAGTCTGATGAAGCCGAGGATCTGGAGAGGAATATTTTATTCTTTCTCTGTGGGAAGGGCTTGAGGAGCTGCAGACTGGGTGTGCTTGGGTTCCTAAGAGAAGGCCTGGTCATCCTTCTGCGTAAAGAAAGCAAGAAGATCCATCATCCTGTAGCATCGCTTCTTACAGGATAATATGCTAACACTCATTAATATCGCTTAGATGTTAAACACTCTCTTCTAGAGAAGCTTGAAAAGCCAGGATTGTTCCCAGTGGCTGATAAAACCATACGACTGCAGCCTTTATAAAACTCCCCAAAAAAGATATTACCTTAAATTATTAGGAATAAAATTCCAAAGACATTGTTTTGAGTTATATTTTAAGCCTCAAATACATTTTGTTAATTCGTGGTGGAGTGATACGTGCAGTGTGTTCTAAGGCAAAATAGTCCCCAGATCAACAGTACTGTTTCAGACACAGAACCATTATTAACTTTCAACATCAGCTCAGCTTCCAGGACATCTATTCCCCTTCCTCTCGATTAGCATAACTAGCAATACCTTTAAGAGCAGAAATCGACGTGTTATTGTCTTGTCCACAGAGCTGAAGCCCTTTTACTATATGGGGCAAGTTTCAATGCTCTTTTGTTCCGAAGAGAATAGGCTGAACACTAGCTGTAACAGAAAGAGGGTTAATGGTTATACAATATGCTCCACTGCAGTGGGGGCATTTGGGTCAACCCTTGGTCACATAAAAAAAAAAAGAAAAAGAATTTTTTTAAAAATGCATTTCCGTATTTCCACCTGCTGGGGGCGCTGCAGACTTTGAACTTGACCACGAGGTTCGCATGCCCTCTGCATTATCAACAGTGTTGAGCTGGTTGTTACTGCTGCATGGGGGCTTTACAGTAGAAAAATACCCCATTTTCTTAATTCATAAACCAAAAAAACTAAGCTGAAACGCTACAAAACGTCAGGAGCCACAAAGACAGGTCGGTGGTGTGTGCAATTAACACAACCTGGGAATGAAAAAGAGGACCGTCAATGCACTGAGGATAACGGATCATATCTGAGACGGCCACTAAAGGCACTGTAGGCCAAGGCACAGGGTCATTAGAGCGCCCCTAATAAGATGGTGTCCATTTAGCCATTGGGCCATTACTGCAAACAGTGCTAATTAGGCCTCCAGCACAGGGACAAAAAGTGAGGAGGGTGGTGGAGAGGAGAGGACAGCAAGAGAGAGAGAGAGAGAGAGAGAGAGATGGAAGAGTGGGTGGTGGGGGGGTCTAGGTCTTTGATTACAGTAGGAACAACATTTGCCACGGTCGCCATAACGATCCTGAAAGCTCTCATGCTCCCTCTCACTCTCCCTCCCTCTCTCTCTCCTGTTACAGACCGAGTTTAATCAATACACCGTCCTTCATCCTGCATTCGGGCCTGACCTTGGCGGGCTTTTGTCTCCGTTTCGGGGGCAGAGAGCACACGCAGGCAGTCACAGGCTGAGCAGAAGAAACAATGGTCCCCAGCAAAGCCCCTCCATGCCAAGAAAACCCTGAGCATCCAAAACAGCTCATTAGGAGCCTAATGAATCATATGTTTATTAGGTTTCCTTATCTTAGCCTAATGAACTGACGCAGCGCTCGGGCTCATTTGCGAAATTACTGGACGCACTTAAGAAGGCAAGAGGTGTCGACAGCCGCCGTGGACATACTGCCGTCGTCCAAACCGGAACGGCTGCTTCAGGATGAGAGTAATTAATCGTAGCGTAACCTGATGGAAAGGATGGTCAAGCAAAGACCAGATACCAGTCAGATACACCACTCTCACTGACCTGCAGATTCATATGCCACTGTCCTCAGACACTAATGAGATAATTATTTTAAAAGACATTAAAGTATCTTCGCCTCAGATTTCGTTTTGTACGAGGACTTTACTGTATTTTTACGTAAACCAACACGCCACGAGTAACTGGACGTACACACAGCGTCTTCGGGAACAACACTCTGCAAGGCATCGTTCATTCACCTTCTGTATCCATTTCCTTTGGATTAGGATGCATCCCATAAACACGGTCATTCACGTGAAATCACAACCATAACGAATTCAAACTGATTGAGGGATTCACGTATTTCCGGCCAATCTTCTTTAACTCCACACTGCACCAGTAAGACCCTGTGCATCCAATGGTTCAAACACTGTGTCCTGAAGGCGGTGCCGTGTATCAGGACGACAACGCACCAATACACACAGCGAGACTGGTGAAAGATTGGTTTGATGAACATGAAAGTGAAGTTGAACATCTCCCATGGCCTGCACAGTCACCAGATCTAAATATTATTGAGACACTTTGGGGTGTTGTGGAGGAGCGAGTCAGGACACGTTTTCCTCCACCAGCATCACGTAGAGACCTGGCCACTATCCTGCAAGAAGAATGGCTTCAAATCCCTCTGACCACTGTGCAGGACTTGTGTATGTCATTCCCAAGACCAACTGACGCCGTATCGGCCGCAAAAGGAGGCCCTACACCACACTGATAAATTACTGTGGTCTACAACCAGGTGTTTCACTGTCATTGTCCAACCCCTGTACTTTAAGATACATTTTCTCTTGTGACGTGAGGTTTGAGTGAACGCTGATAACGGCAGGTATGTTTAATGCTTGTAGAAACCATGAAGAGAAGTGGTTCACACAGGAAGTCACGCAGGGGATGAAAAGAATTTATTGCACCAGGTTATGTTCATATTATAACAGCAATACAAATCTTACAAAAAGGTCAATGTGAAACAAAAACATGAATGTGGAGAACTACAACATAATACCCACAGCAAACAATAACTTCCACTTGTTCCAAAACTCAGATCTTTTACATCTTCCTCTTCTGTGTGCTGATGTATAACACTAGAGAAGAAAAAAAAAAAAAAAAATTAATTCGTTAATAAGAGGACACTGATTCAACAATGCAGTAGTCGCTGGTTTGGCAGCCATTTTAATGAGGACCAATTTAGGTTGATTTCATCTGATTATAACAATCCAACAGCGCTGTTCGTTTACCATTGCTTTCTTTACACAATCTTCATGACTGTCCAGCACAGCTACTTCAACTCAATATTTAAGCCATCTGTGGGCTTTGTGATCTGCTCTACTGGAGGGAAATAGGAAACCGCGAGTTCCAAACGGTAGCAAAACTGGACGGTTAAACACAAAAACAGATTTAAAAGCTTTACTTCTGAGGAGCTGATGGTTTTGTACTCCTCCAAAATGAGTTTGGCAAGTGCTTGATTTATCATCTCATTCACAGGTGATGCTCACACACACACACACACTTGCCAAATTGAGATTGAATCCAGGAAGAGAAATGCCTTGAAAATTAAGATACAGCAGGGGGTAAAAAGACCATGTTTGTGCCTGAGTACTAATACTCTGTGTATTTGATGTGAAGGTTTCAATGCTAAGATTCCTGTCATCCATTTGCATCTGTTAGAAACTGATAGCAATAAATGCTAACTAAAATTTTAAATAGAAATCTTTTTTTTAAAAAACAAAGGCAGTTTCTTATATCAATATCAATTTCATTGTAGTAGCCACCAGTACGACTCTCTCAACACCCATCCCCACAAGTGTTGATGCACGTGTACATGAGGTCAAACCTGGACTAGGGATTTGAATAAGAGCCAAAACCAACTGCAACGAAAAACCAATAACTGTCTTCACAATTATTGAATCAACCTACCATTGTTTCCTCTGAGAAATGCATCGCCATACTTATTCTTCAGCTGGCCATTGACGTACTCCTCCGTCTGCTCCACGGCGATGTTCATGTAGCCATCAAGGCAAGCCAGAACACCTGGGGACAAATATCCTTAAGGTAAACTGCAGCGATTCAGTTACAGAGGATTATCTAATATTTAACCCCCACTGAGAAAGTGGTGCAGGCTGCTGAGGCTGAGCAGTCCTGTTTTTGAACAAATAAAACAACAGTAACAGCTCCTTTTAAATATGCTACCACTTAGGAATCGTTATTGTTCGGAGATGTTTTTGGGAAATCCAGCCCTGAGTCGGACCTTTATGGTTCTCCAACAGTTGATTAAAGAGTACACTTTGGCACATGGTCATTTTCAGAATGAGAAATGATAAAATTGCATGGATAATGGGCGCAGCATCGACGCTCTTGCCCAAAGTTTAACGGTATATGGGGAACTCCACCCAGTGTTTTTACCTCTGTAGTCCACTCCTGAATTTAGTTTCACCACCACTGGCCTTCCAATGATCTGCTTCAGGAAGTCACTCGGGGTCTGCTTCCGGAGACTCATTTTCACTAGCAGACGAAATAAAAATAAAGAAATAAATGAAATCACACGTCTGAGCTGAGGATTGAACAGTAGAACACAGTAAAGTCAGCTGCTTGATGACAATTACATCTCTCACTAAACTCTTCAATCACATCAATGTGTTCCATTCTGACTTTCTTTATCCAGAGCTGGGCATTTTACATCACACCATCAATTTACATCTTAATTTGTTCATTTTACACGAAAAAGAATAAAACTCTGCAGTTTATAAAAATGTTCAGACAACGTAGAGAATATTTAGGACCTAGATATCTTCTCTAGAAAATAATAGAATTTCCTATTCTTATAAATCCTTGTAATTAATCCACAAAAACACACTACAGAACAACATCTCTTTCAAACACTGGTCGCCTCTGTTTGTAAATTTGTCCAATTCTGCAGCAAACAGAGGCTCAATTTGGGCGCTATATTGGAATTCTGAGTTCCACCTTAAATGTAGCCGGAATGCTAGAATTCAACCAGCCGCGGTAAACGACACTGCAGCGCTATTTAAGGTGGAACTGAGAATTCCAATAAGCAACTTGAGAATACGGCGCAAACCTCAGCTCCTTCGTTAAAAGAAAGACAGATGCTATGGGTCTAAAGCAGGTATTGTGCTGTAAACTTAACAGCGTCTGAAGCTTCGTTATTAAAATTTAAATTAAACGTTTAAATTCTTTTAAATTTTAAATAGCCGATCTGTACTCACATTAGCTTCGCGGCTACAACGTTTACAGCGCGTCTCGGTGTTGTTAGTCTCCAGCCAATCAGCTGCCGAGATAAAGTTTGTAATACAGGTGCTGTCGAGGGACATTTCAGCTTAAGCGTTTCAAAGTGTGCAGTCCTGTTTTTGTACGGCTACTGAAAATGTTTTCTTTATTTTGCTTTCAAAATTTTGATATCAGATGACCCTCTGGTCATCGATTCTACACCTAAATTCAGCCCTCTTCGTTAATTATTAGGTTTAAACACATCTTTTTGCTTTAGCACTGTAAATGCTAACGTCTATTTGTTTTGATTGTGAGATATTGTGTGCTTATTTTTATATAATATAAGAATTTTGTGCAGCACTTTATTGAGACTGTCTATAAATAAAGTGTACATATAAAATTACATATTTATAAGTTACTTCTTGGAAAACTATAATATTTCTTAATGCTTTAAGTAGATGTAAATCTACACCTTCTTCATTCAGTACAGATGGATCTTTGAATATATCTATCTCTATCTCCACTAACCCCTCAGTTCACGTTTACCTGAAAAGCCCCGCTCTGCAAGTTGACGTGATTGGGTCCTTAGGTTTATGATGTAAAATAACCCTGGCAGTTAAATGCACCTATGAGACTCTTTGGCTACTTAATATTCTAGCTTCTAAACATCACCACACTGACATGCTAACAATAACTTAACTTACAATAATCAAATAAGATATTCTTCTGTTGCAAATAAATCCAGGAAATAAACAGATTATGCACTACATTATGTTCTCTGTTGACGTAATTAGAAAAATCAGTGAAACCTAATTTAACAAGGGATGCTGAAGTTTTGCTATGTCTCGGCTAAATATGCTAAACACTTTAGTAATTAGCATTCATAGTGGAGGTGGATAAGGTATATTTGATGTGATGCTAGGTGGTGGTTAAAACATTCATTTAGGTTTAGACACGTTAATATTTTCAAACAATTTTTTAAAAAGATAACATTTACAACATTTACATTTTGTTTTTATATAAAAAAAAATTAGCTACATTAGCCTTTTAACCCTTTCATTTACTGTGTGTACTGTGGCTTGGTGATGGCGTACATGGCCTCCCAGCTGAATAATTTTGGTTGACCTACATCAAATATATATAATATATTGGTTTATCTGGTCACACAGCTTACTATCACCAAAAACACTTATGATAGCGAAGTGCTGCACTGGTTTATGCTATATATTGTTGTCCAGGAAAACAGATACAATGATTGTTGAAGCTACAGGATGTTTGGAAAGGAGGGAGTAGGAGGAGAATAAAAAGAGTAGAGAGGAGAAAGAGTGAGGCTGGAGAGCAGCGCGTGGTACAGAGCGAGGCAGGAACCTAAGAGGCAGAATCATAAAGCACGTCTGGCGCATCCAGACAGTTTGCTTGTTAGCGGGGCATGGCGAGCCCTGCGGAGGCTAGAGGTTAATTTGGTATCTGGCGCCGTGTTAAACTAAGGTCAGCGCTACAAGTCCTTAAGTCATAAACAAGTGTGGTTAAGAACCGAGTACACACCTAGGCACAGGTTAATGAATATTCAATGAGCAAAAATTTTTTTTCCCCGGTTGCTTCCCTCGGTCCGTGTCCAGAAGGCCTTTCGGAAGAAAAGGCATCGACTTTAATCAAAACGATCGTTCGGTCCCTCGCAGCACGTTTTCCTGAGATCCAGCAGGAGCACAGGGCTGATAATAATGGAGCTGTAGTACAGGCTACTGTCATAACGTTGTGAGCTGCACACACACACACACACACACAATATTGACCTTCCTGTTGTACTGAGGCTCGTTCTTGACTTTATTGGACGGGAGCCAAGAGCCTGGCTTGTTAAGTGATACTGAATGAAAAAACACAATGGAGCCGTGGAGACACAACTTGGGTTTCACAAGCTTCTTTTTCTGCCATTGTGCCAGTTGCCTGGAGAAGGGAATGAGAATGTTTTCCCTTTCTCTAGAGAAAAGACAAATAGAAGACATTTTGACCTTATTGACCTGTCCTTCTGGAGGAACGCTACAGGTCTAGAGCTTGGCGTCGTGTTTCATGTTGAAAATCAAGCAAATAAAGCGATCGGGGAAGAAATTGAAGGGTAGGGGCATGGGGGAGTGGGAGGGGGCAGTGAGAATGCAAAGCCAAGTGGGGGGAAAAAACAAAAGCAGAGCCTTGGTGGCGGCTCCTAGCGCAGTTCTCACATGCTGCGAGCGAGCCTTGGAAGGCTGCCCTGAGCCCTGACCGGTGTGAAAAGCGGTAACTCAACAGTAATAGCTGCCCGACGAGGCCAGATGGGACTGTTTTTCGGGGCCCGCCGCAGAGATCTCGGAATGCTCAGATGGACAGTGGCACAGTTGATTCGCTGGCACAACCTACTTCACCTTTCCAAGCCCCTGAAGACCTGAGAGGGAGGGGAGGCGAAATGAAAAGATTACAGAGGGAGCTTGAGTCGGGTTAGGAGGAGGGGTCAGCGGGAGCTGAGGGGAGAAAAAACGGAGGGGGGTATTCCTCGGCCGCAGGCGTTTACTAGGAAGAAGACAGAGGGGAGGCGTACTGGATGGAGAGATGGAGGGACGGAGGGGAGAGTCTAGACTAGGCTGACCTTCGCGGGCGAGGGCTTTCTCTCCGGGGTCAGCCTGGATATGAGGGGGGGTGGATATAATGGAAAAACCTCGAGGGAGTTTTCAAATGAAAACCAGATTGGCTGCCGGCGTGTACTTCTTCTCCACACACCCCACCCCTCCACCCGCCCTCTCCCTAATCCCTGCACTGGATGAAGGTAATAGCTTAGAAATGATTTTGGGGGGGGGGGGGGGGGGGGGGTTGTAGCGTCGCCGTGATCAAAAAAATGAACAGCGAAGCCTCAGTCGTCTCTCCTTTAACACCCAGATCCATCCAAGTCTGAACCAGAAGTGAGCAAAGATAGCACGCGTGGTTATGGACGGCAGCCAGAATGCAATTCCAAGTCTCCGCCTGTGGCCTCCAGCCCGGTGTCAAATATGTGTCTGATGCGAATTTCTATAGAGGCCTTATGTCTGTTTGAAATGGGATTGTGGGAATGTATGAGATGGTGAACTACATTACTTTAACATACACTGTGTATTACATCGGTCTGAGACCATCTTAAAGGGCCCATACCGTATACACACTGTCTACACTCGCTGTACATTTTGTCGGCTCCGCTGACCGTACGAGAGTACTTTGTAGTTTTACAGTTACAGCCTGTTGTTCATCTGTTTCTCTGCATAATTTTGACCCCCACTGGACCCCAATAGACCCCCGATATGATCTGAGTGATGCATCATTCTCAGCGCTGCAGTGACACTGACGTGGTGGTGGTGTGTTAGTGTGTGTTGTGCTGGTGTAGAGTGGATCAGACACAGCAGTGCTGCTGGAGTTTTTAAACCCCTCAGCGTCTGGACTGAGAACAGTCCACCGACCGAAAACATCCAGCTGACAGCGTCCTGTGTCACTGATGAAGGACTAGAGGACGAGCGACACACACTGTGCAGCGACAGATGAGCTACTGTCTCTGACTCTACATCTACAAGTCGTGGACAGTGAGTGAACACAGTGTTTTAAAACTCCAGCAGCACTGTTGTGTCTTATCCACTCGCACCAGCTCTCTGTCTGATCCTCTCAGTGCAGCTGAGAGAACGGACAGCTCTGAGGTCTTCTGATGAGTTACGATGTTACGGATTCCACTCCTGACGTTTCAAGAGTGCCGAATAATTAAGACATTGGTCCTGGCGGGGTTTAGAAAGGGGGTGTGTCCTTGTGGGCTGCAGATAGAGGGGTCAGATGTGATCCTACAAGGACAGCACATGTCTGGGAATAACTTGTTAAATCTTTACTGCTGGACAGCACTAAACACTTTACAAGTTTTCCCCAGACATGGATTCTGGTTATGAGATCACATCTGACCCCACAAGACCCTGAGGCCTACAGGTTTAACCCTTTCAAACACAGTCATCCTTCTGTAATGATATAACACATGAGCAGCATTTAGAACAGTGGTCATTTACATACACTCATCTGCCATGACATTATGACCCCCCCACACACACACACACACTCCTTGTTTCTGTCCTCGTGGCCCATTTTGTGAATTCCACTGACCCTACAGGAGCTCTGCAGTTACAGACTGTAGTCCATCTGTTGCTCTGAATACTTAGTTTGCCCAATTTCAGGTGTGTGGTTAGTGTGTTAGTAGTATTAGTATTAATGCTGGTACGAGTGGATCAGACACAGCAGTGCTCAGTGGAGCACAGAGACGGACAGTGAATGTAGAAACAAGGTGGTCATAATGTTATGGCTGATCAGCGTATTATAAATGCACAGCATGTAAAAATAAAAGAGACATATTAAAACAGATGTTTGGGTTCTTAAGGAATATTCCGTGACCTGCTTTGATCAAAACACCACAAGGATCAAACCCCTCAGCAGCATTCTCCCCCTGAATAAACAGCCCTGGACAGAACGGTTGGGTTTGCTCGGTTCTCTTTCTTCGCTGTTCTCGTTTTCTGAGCTTTTCGTCTGCATTCTTGCTCCATTTATCGTTGTCTTTGTGCTCTCACGTAAACGGGTCAAGCGCTGTGATTGGAGAGTCTCAGACGAGGGGGCGGGACGATCCTAAAGTCTCTCCACTCCACGTAAGACGCAGCACAGAATCAGAACGACTGGTTTTATCTCATGTTTTCTGATTTAGACAGCCATTGTTTTTTGTGTTTGGGTTGGTACGCTCCAGATCTTGAAACAAATGTGTAGTAAATAAATAAATAAATAATAAAAACCATGGAAAATAAAGCACATACAAATATTACATTTTTAATTTTTTTTTATTGAGTCAGTGTTATTTATATTTTCTCAGGCTTCTACCATGAAGTGTAAGATTGAAGTCAACAGTTCATAATAAATTATTAGTTAGGCCTGTCATTGCAGTATAGTGTTCCACCTACTGAAGCTAATTGAAGCTAATGAGACACATCGACAGATCCTCAGAGGACCCCAGCATCATGAGTGAGAGTGAAATATATCTAGACTTCCCTTTGCTCACTCATGACCTTTGAACCCACTGTACATGATGTGTGTGTGTGTGTGTGTGTGGGAGAGAGAGAGAGAGGGAGAGAGGGGGAGGGGGGAGGGGGTGAGAGAGAAAAGAAAGAGGGCAAGTCCAGGGCACAAGTGCTGGCTACAATTTGGAGGATATCCACCGAGCCTCTCTAAGATGAAAGAAAAGAGCTTTGTGTGGACAGCAGCGAGGCCTGGGAGAGGCTCTGCAGTCCCAGGCCTCTGAGGTTGACATGCCCAACCCCCACCCACCCCCACCTCTCATCCCAACCCTCCCCTAAAAACTCCAGGTCCTCCAGCTCTTGTGGAAGTGGCTCTCCACGACCCCATTCCTGCAGACATGTGCCCCCCACCCCACCACCTCCCCAACTAGCCTCCCACCCAAGTGGATTAGGACCCCAACCGGTCAGGATTTCCAGTAACCGCCTGGAGAGAGAGTTGAGAATCCCTCCACCTTATTGAGCATGACCCACTCCTCCTTGTCTAAATTCTGCTGTCTCCAGTTGCTGTAGCCCACCATTATCTACAGTAGGGGTCATCAGTTCAGGTTCTAGACATGAGCAGACATGTTTAGTGCCCAAATGCTACAAGGCTAACATAGCTAGCAAACATTTGAAGTAGCACACAGATCTTCACAGTTCATTATCATATGATTGTCATTGCATAATAGTACACTCTGTCCCCTAACCCACCTTTGAGCTCCCACGCCTGAGCAGCTGGTACCCTTCCCCGCGCCCAGAGAGCAGTTAGCGTTTGGTTGCCTTGCTCAAGGTTCAGCTGTGGATATTGAGGGAGGAGACCGCATGATCATTTACTACCACACACCCAATTTTCTTGTTGATTGAACAGTAAAATATTGGCCACACTGTTGCCACTGTGCTTCTTTAACCATTAGGCCACAGCTGCCTTAAGAGGACATTTTTGGGGAGTTGGCCATACACAACCATTTACACCTCCCACATTTTCACATGTTCATTAACTCTTAAAACTTCACAAACTGAAAATCAAAAACTTCATTCACTAGAATTAAATGGGTTAATAGTTGCTTTGGAGTCACAGTCTGTTGCTAACCACTCCAAGGTCATGTATTTGTTACAGACAAAGCGCATATCTCAAATGCAGCTGTGGAGACAGAAGCAGGGACTGATTGGATATTCACAGTTCTGCTGAATGAAGGCGTTAGACGCTTTTATTTCTTCCCTTTAAATCTGTAAATCGGAAGTGAGATAAGTTTTTAAGGGGTTAATCCATGACAGATCCGTGACTATCCGATTAGTCCATGCCTCTGTCTCCACACACCCCTCCGCGCTTCGTCCCACAAGTTGACAGGATTGGTTCCTTAGCTTTATGACATCAGAAACCCCTGCTGTCCGAAATCCTTGTTTCTGAGAGTGTTGCAGTTTCAGAGGAAATGCTCAGCCATGGAGTGGACTGTTTGTTTCACTGGATGTGTCTCCTATTGTAACAAGGTTAAACCCTTGATTTACACTGAAGTGGCTGTTTTTAAGCTACAGGGACATTCTTCTTTAAAATATAATTTGTCCTATTCAGTGCAAAATGGTTAAAAATGCTTTCAGGAAGCGGTTCTTAATCCCTGGTCTGTTCAGGGTCTTTCCTGCTTACATTTACATCAAATGCATTTGGCTAACGTTTAGCTCTTGTACACAGTGGCTTACAGTTTAATGATGTTACAGAGACGTAAACGTAATATTAGGAGTCTAACCCAAGTACTCTTATTAATACAGTGACAGCCCAAGTGCGGAATCAAACCCTAGTCACCCACATAAAGGGCAGCAGAGTTGCACATTATGTTACACCCTATGTAATACCATCCATGCCTCTCATTATTAGTCCCACCCTGAGCGGTGTTTGACCCAGGTGAGTCTAGAAAGTGGCCCGTTCTGCCTAATGGAGAGACTAAAAAAAAAAAACAGACATTTGTTTGCTTTGTCTGGTTCTTGCAGCCTTCCTTGTAGCTTGCGATCTTTTATCTAAAAGGCTGTGCCGGCTGCAAAGGTTGGGTCATTTGAACCTGTGTCGGCGGTTTTGATTGCGTTTGCTGTCCATGTGTTGTAAGCAGGAGTGCTGGGGATGGCAGAGTGGATGGATGGTGCTTATACAAAAAGGAACACTCTGTCACTACCATAAATATGCATCGTGACATTTGGAACAAAGCCCCCTCATCTTGCTTTCATGATGAGTTCTTTCCCCGTGTCCTGTAACGTACTGCCATACCGTCACACCTTGTGTTTCATAGGCAATCTCCCTGTTCATCAGCATGGCCGATCACCTGGAAGGGCTGCAGTCAGGAGATATGGAGGAGGTTCGTTTACTCTGCATTTGCTGTAGGAATCTACACTGTGAATGTGATACAAGCATTCATTATGGGTCTTTACTGAGCAATGCCGCAGAGTCTGGTCCATACGCCATTGCTTGTAATCTGAGGCTACTTTTCACGACTAGTATTATTCCAACATTCTAAATGTAACCAGGTGTGTTTATGGCACTCTGAGGTGTAACACGGCGGCACGGTGGCGCAGCAGGTAGGTGTCGCAGTCACACAGCTCCAGGGACCTGGAGGTTGTGGGTTTGCGTCCCGCTCCGGGTGACTGTCTGTGAGGAGTGTGGTGTGTTCTCCCTGTGTCTGCGTGGGTTTCCTCCGGGTGACTGTCTGTGAGGAGTGTGGTGTGTTCTCCCTGTGTCTGCGTGGTTTTCCTCCGGGTGACTGTCTGTGAGGAGTGCGGTGTGTTCTCCCTGTGTCTGCGTGGGTTTCCTCCGGGTGACTGTCTGTGAGGAGTGTGGTGTGTTCTCCCTGTGTCTGCGTGGGTTTCCTCCGGGTGACTGTCTGTGAGGAGTGCGGTGTGTTCTCCCTGTGTCTGAGTGGGTTTCCTCCGGGTGACTGTCTGTGAGGAGTGTGGTGTGTTCTCCCTGTGTCTGCGTGGGTTTCCTCCGGGTGACTGTCTGTGAGGAGTGTGGTGTGTTCTCTCTGTGTCTGCGTGGGTTTCCTCCGGGTGACTGTCTGTGAGGAGTGTGGTGTGTTCTCCCTGTGTCTGCGTGGGTTTCCTCCGGGTGACTGTCTGTGAGGAGTGTGGTGTGTTCTCTCTGTGTCTGCGTGGGTTTCCTCCGGGTGACTGTCTGTGAGGAGTGTGGTGTGTTCTCCCTGTGTCTGCATGGGTTTCCTCCGGGTGACTGTCTGTGAGGAGTGTGGTGTGTTCTCTCTGTGTCTGCGTGGGTTTCCTCCGGGTGACTGTCTGTGAGGAGTGTGGTGTGTTCTCTCTGTGTCTGCGTGGGTTTCCTCCGGGTGACTGTCTGTGAGGAATGTGGTGTGTTCTCCCTGTGTCTGTGTGGGTTTCCTCCGGGTGACCAGCCAGTAGTGTAGGCACCGTGCAGGGGAAAGTGCCCTGTAGTAACACATTTTTAAGTGATTTGTTATTGATAATGGCCTAGCTATAGCTGAAGAAAAGTTCCTTATTCAAAATGGCAGTTACAGTAATGTAACAAGGTGTAACAACAACTGTGTAACACCTGACAGGAACAGTAGGGTCGGGGGTGATGTTGCTTCTGTTGTTTCAGTACGCTACACAACTGCTAGTCATTGGAGACAGGTGTACACAAAGTGAACCAGAGACATACTCACCCAGTCACTCTCACACTCATTCACACAGTTATACTTAGGAACACTTTTACATTCTCCTCACTGACAGTGACCAGAGGTGAGGTTCAAATCCAGTGCCCCAAGACCCCAGAGCTGTGTTGCAGTGACATCTGCCCCATCTGCATGCCGCTTAAAAATGCATCACATGTGATATAAATAAACACTGTGCACTTGTGGGCAGGATTCCGAAGAGGAGTCGCCCTTGTTAGGAGCACCTAAGAAATCTAAAGAATATGTCCCCAGAGGATAACGTCTGGCCCAGTGGGGCTGGTTATGTAGGGCAGGGGCATCCGAACTATCAGTACCCGACATCTAATCTCATACTAGGAAGAAGAGGGAAAACTCTGGGCAGCGAAACACTCACCGCTCAGCACCTACACTCCTCTTTCCTCAGGTGAGGAGCTCTTCTTTGTCGTCTTCCTCTTCTCTCCATTTCAGTTTGTGCATCAATCTATCTCTCTGTCTGTCTGTCTCTACTTCACACACACACACACACACACACATCAACTCCCACTCTGCCTTTCTGACCAGCAGAGCT
This sequence comes from Hoplias malabaricus, assembly GCF_029633855.1. Classification (NCBI taxonomy): domain Eukaryota; kingdom Metazoa; phylum Chordata; class Actinopteri; order Characiformes; family Erythrinidae; genus Hoplias; species Hoplias malabaricus. Next base: position 43,305,696 of record NC_089807.1, read on the forward strand.
CTCTGCCACGGAGGAGGTGTGAGTCAGAGGCAGTGAATATTCATGCAGACGGAGGAGACGTGTTGCGTTTGATCCCGCAGCCTTCCATTTAGCATACAAACAACAAGGGGATTACCACCGAGATATGGCCTCAGCATGATAGGTGCAGAGCTGAGGTACGAGAGATGGAGGGACAGAGAAAGAGAGAGAGAGAGAGAGAGAGAGAGAGAGAGAGACCTTGACACTAATTTCTTTATCCTTTCACAGGAGTGCAATGTTACACGAACATTCCTGAGTGCCTCGGTAAATCTGGCCTGACTCCTCTCCCTCTGTCTCTTCTCCTGCTCTCTCTCTCTCTCACTCTCTTTCTCTCTGTCTCTTTCTCTCTTCCTTTCTTTTTCCTGCTTTCTGTCTCTTTGACCTCTCTCTTTCTCTTTCTCTCTGTCCTGTCTGTCTCTGTGGAATGTCCATTGGCGAGTGTGCAGTTAAGATTCTCTCTCTCTCTCTCTCTCTCTCTCTCTCTCTCTCTCTCTCTCTCTCTCTCTCTCTCTCAGTATCCCAGTCTCACACAGGCTCCATGTTAGCAAGCTCAGACTCGTCCAGACGCCTCATCAAACAACTCTGTCCACTGTCCGGCAGGGTCACGGCCTGCTGACCTGCAGTTAACCCGCCGGACTCAGAGCGACAGGGACAGAACGCTGCCGTCACCGCGGAGACCTGTGGAGAAACACATCCAGCTACTTTTGACTGCGCTGACATGATTCTGACGCAAGCCGCGTCGCCCGCAGCGTCACACAGCGCTGAGCAGTGGCTCGTGATAGCGATAGTAGTGTCATCTCAAGCCGTGCTTTAAATGCTCGTAGGCCTGGTTGTTTACATTCTGCTGAAGCAGCTGCACATGAGCCTCAGTGCCGAGCATCTCTGGTGATGAAGCTCCGTCCGGTACTGTGCTGGAGTGGACTTTGCGATCCAGAACTGAACGTCTAACTTCAGAGCTTTACCTCACTCACATTTATGTGGCTGAATGCCATCGAAGCGGCACAGAAATGTTCTAGCCTCAGGAGTAAAGCCTTCCCAGAAGAGTAGAGGCTGTTACTGCAGTACGGGGAGAGGATCTACCTATTAATACCCTTGATTTCAGAAGAACATTATGTATATATAGCTGTGTGTGCAGATGGTGACCTCTGTACTGAAGTTCACAGAACACTGAGCCTGAGGTGTTGCACGAGAAGCCTGAAAAATCCATTGGTCTAAGGTTTCAAAGATCTTGACCTTATGAGACGGCTATAATAGTGACACCTAGTGGACTGCATGTGTCAGATGTGGGGGACCCACTCTATGGAGCATAAACTGGTCCATTCAGGGAATAAAAAACAAGACTTTATATGAATTCTACCTTTATAAAAAACAAGTACAGTAGAAATAACAAACCATTCTTTTGTTTATTATTTATTAAATATAAAAATATTGAGGAGTGTGGTGTGTTCTCTCTGTGTCTGCGTGGGTTTCCTCCGGGTGACTGTCTGTGAGGAGTGTGGTGTGTTCTCTCTGTGTCTGCGTGGGTTTCCTCCGGGTGACTGTCTGTGAGGAGTGTGGTGTGTTCTCCCTGTGTCTGCGTGGGTTTCCTCCGGGTGACTGTCTGTGAGGAGTGTGGTGTGTTCTCTCTGTGTCTGCGTGGGTTTCCTCCAGGTGACTGTCTGTGAGGAGTGTGGTGTGTTCTCTCTGTGTCTGCGTGGTTTTCCTCCGGGTGACTGTCTGTGAGGAGTGTGGTGTGTTCTCTCTGTGTCTGCGTGGGTTTCCTCCGGGTGACTGTCTGTGAGGAGTGTGGTGTGTTCTCTCTGTGTCTGCGTGGGTTTCCTCCGGGTGACTGTCTGTGAGGAGTGTGGTGTGTTCTCCCTGTGTCTGCGTGGGTTTCCTCCGGGTGACTGTCTGTGAGGAGTGTGGTGTGTTCTCTCTGTGTCTGCGTGGGTTTCCTCCAGGTGACTGTCTGTGAGGAGTGTGGTGTGTTCTCCCTGTGTCTGCGTGGGTTTCCTCCGGGTGACTGTCTGTGAGGAGTGTGGTGTGTTCTCCGTGTCTGCGTGGGTTTCCTCCGGGTGACTGTCTGTGAGAAGCGTGGTGCATTCTCTCTGTGTCTGCGTGGGTTTCCTCCGGGTGACTGTCTGTGAGTATAGTGTTGTGTTCTCTCAGTGTCTGCGTGGGTTTCCTCCGGGTGAATGTCTGTGAGGAGTGTGGTGTGTTCTCCCTGTGTCTGCGTGGGTTTCCTCCGGGTGACTGTCTGTGAGGAGTGTGGTGTGTTCTCCCTGTGTCTGCGTGGGTTTCCTCCGGGTGACTGTCTGTGAGGAGTGTGGTGTGTTCTCCCTGTGTATGCGTGGGTTTCCTCCGGGTGACTGTCTGTGAGGAGCGTGGTGTGTTCTCTCTGTGTCTGCGTGGGTTTCCTCCGGGTGACTGTCTGTGAGGAGCGTGGTGCATTCTCTCTGTGTCTGCGTGGGTTTCCTCCGGGTGACTGTCTGTGAGGAGTGTGGTGTGTTCTCCCTGTGTCTGCGTGGGTTTCCTCCGGGTGACTGTCTGTGAGGAGTGTGGTGTGTTCTCTCTGTGTCTGCGTGGGTTTCCTCCGGGTGACTGTCTGTGAGGAGTGTGGTGTGTTCTCCCTGTGTCTGCGTGGGTTTCCTCCGGGTGACTGTCTGTGAGGAGTGTGGTGTGTTCTCTCTGTGTCTGCGTGGGTTTCCTCCAGGTGACTGTCTGTGAGGAGTGTGGTGTGTTCTCCCTGTGTCTGCGTGGGTTTCCTCCGGGTGACTGTCTGTGAGGAGTGTGGTGTGTTCTCCGTGTCTGCGTGGGTTTCCTCCGGGTGACTGTCTGTGAGGAGCGTGGTGCATTCTCTCTGTGTCTGCGTGGGTTTCCTCCGGGTGACTGTCTGTGAGTATAGTGTTGTGTTCTCTCAGTGTCTGCGTGGGTTTCCTCCGGGTGACTGTCTGTGAGGAGTGTGGTGTGTTCTCCCTGTGTCTGCGTGGGTTTCCTCGGGGTGACTGTCTGTGAGGAGTGTGGTGTGTTCTCCCTGTGTCTGCGTGGGTTTCCTCCAGGTGACTGTCTGTGAGGAGTGTGGTGTGTTCTCCCTGTGTATGCGTGGGTTTCCTCCGGGTGACTGTCTGTGAGGAGCGTGGTGCATTCTCTCTGTGTCTGCGTGGGTTTCCTCCGGGTGACTGTCTGTGAGGAGCGTGGCGCATTCTCTCTGTGTCTGCGTGGGTTTCCTCCGGGTGACTGTCTGTGAGGAGTGTGGTGTGTTCTCTCTGTGTCTGCGTGGGTTTCCTCCGGGTGACTGTCTGTGAGGAGCGTGGTGTGTTCTCTCTGTGTCTGCGTGGGTTTCCTCCGGGTGACTGTCTGTGAGGAGCGTGGTGTGTTCTCCCTGTGTCTGCGTGGGTTTCCTCCGGGTGACTGTCTGTGAGGAGTGTGGTGTGTTCTCCCTGTGTCTGCGTGGGTGTGAGTGTTTGAGTGAATGTGTGGGTGTGTGTCGCCCTGTGAAGGACTGCCTCTGGACCCACCGCGACCCTGAACTGGATAAGGGTTACAGATAATGAATGAATAATTTTATTGGGAAATAATAGCATTATCAATACTTTTGATATTAAATACATATTAAAACTTATGGCCTCTTTAAATCCATCTGATGATACTGCGAATTATGTTACAGTCACTACAGTGAATCCATAACATGGGTTTCTCTTTCTGTCTCTCTCTCTCTCTCTCTCTCTCTCTCTCTCTCTCTCTCTCTCTCTCTCTCTCTCTCTCTTAATGGCCTGGTGTGAAAGGGCCTTGTCTTTCAGTTGTCATTTATCCACACGGGCTTTGGAGCAGCAAATTCACTGGACGTGTCCAGGTGGCAGTGAGTGGGAGGCTGAATTACATTTGTGTGAAGACCTTGGATACACTGACTAAATATAATACACTACCTCCCCTACTCTTGTTTGTGCTATTTGAAGGTTGTAAGTAATCAGGAGCACTTGTCCCTCAAATGAGTCATGATGGATCAGTCCCATCAACAACGCGCGCACACACACACACACACACACACACACACACACACACACACACAACACATACACACACACAGACATCACATAGACTCATTACCAAGAGCAAGGGAAATGGTCAGTCTCCATCAAATTCACAGTCTCAGGACTGACCACAGTGGGCAAAGGTTTTACACGGCCAAGTGCGTTGTTTGTATGTTTGTTAGCCGGTAAAAAACCCTTACACCTCATCAGGATTAATATAATAAATATATAATCTCTATTTATAAAGTCATTACTATGGTCAATAGATCAGCACAAGACTGCATCCTGTGTGTCAAAGAACAAGGTCCCACAATGCCTTAAAGTTAACTCTAAATGTAACTCTACATCACTTCCATTCAGTATGTGCAGTTCTATGAATAATCCACGCCTCTCCAGCCACATCTCCACTATTGACCTGCAGCTATAGAAAGTTCTGGCAGGATTGGTTATTTAGGACTATGATGTCAGAAACACTGTCTGTCTGAATCTGCCCGTTTCGGACTGTCTTTAGAACGGTGCAGTTTCAAAGCAGAAAAGTTGAGTCTAGGCACTGATCTGTTACAACACCACACATGGAGAATCAAGGTTAAATGTTCATTCATTCATTCATTCATTCATTGTCTGTAACTCTTATCCAGTTCAGGGTCCAGTGGCCTACCCAGAATCACAAGGCGGGAACACACCAGTCCACCACAGGGCAAAACACACTCACACATTCACACACACACACACACACACACACACACACACACACATAAACACACCTATAGACATTTTTGAGTCGCTAATCCACCTACCAATGTGTGTTTTTGGACTGTGGGAGGAAACCCACGCAGACACAGGGAGAACACACCAACTCCTCACAGACAGTCACCCGGAGGAAACCCATGCAGACACAGAGAAAACACACCACACTCCTCACAGACAGTCACCCGGAAGAAACCCACGCAGACACAGGGAGAACACACCAACTCCTCACAGACAGTCACCCGGAGGAAACCCACGCAGACACAGAGAGAACACACCACACTCCTCACAGACAGTCACCCGGAGGAAACCCACACAGACACAGAGAGAACACAGCACCCTCCTCACAGACAGTCAGTCGTAGGAAACCCACGCAGACACAGAGAGAACACACCACACTCCTCACAGACAGTCACCCGGAGGAAACCCACACAGACACAGGGAGAACACACCACATTCCTCACAGACAGTCACCCGGAGGAAACCCACGCAGACACAGGGAGAACACACCACACTCCTCACAGACAGTCAGCCGGAGGAAACCCACGCAGACACAGAGAGAACACACCACACTCCTCACAGACAGTCACCCGGAGGAAACCCACACAGACACAGAGAGAACACAGCACCCTCCTCACAGACAGTCAGTCGTAGGAAACCCACGCAGACACAGAGAGAACACAGCACACTCCTCACAGACAGTCAGTCGGAGGAAACCCACGCAGACACAGAGAGAACACACCACACTCCTCACAGACAGTCACCCGGAGGAAACCCACGCAGACACAGGGAGAACACACCACACTCCTCACAGACAGTCACCCGGAGGAAACCCACGCAGACACAGGGAGAACACACCACACTCCTCACAGACAGTCACCCGGAGGAAACCCACGCAGACACAGAGAGAACACACCACACTCCTCACAGACAGTCACCCGGAGGAAACCCACGCAGACACAGGGAGAACACACCACACTCCTCACAGACAGTCACCCGGAGGAAACCCACGCAGACACAGGGAGAACAAACCACACTCCTCACAGACAGTCACCCGGAGGAAACCCACGCAGACACAGAGAGAACACACCACACTCCTTACAGACAGTCACCCGGAGGAAACCCACACAGACACAGAGAGAACACAGCACACTCCTCACAGACAGTCACCCGGAGGAAACCCACGCAGACACAGAGAGAACACACCACACTCCTTACAGACAGTCACCCGGAGGAAACCCACACAGACACAGAGAGAACACAGCACACTCCTCACAGACAGTCACCCGGAGGAAACCCACGCAGACACAGAGAGAACACACCACACTCCTCACAGACAGTCACCCGGAGGAAACCCACGCAGACACAGAGAGAACACAGCACACTCCTCACAGACAGTCACCCGGAGGAAACCCACGCAGACACAGGGAGAACAAACCACACTCCTCACAGACAGTCACCCGGAGGAAACCCACGCAGACACAGAGAGAACACACCACACTCCTTACAGACAGTCACCCGGAGGAAACCCACACAGACACAGAGAGAACACAGCACACTCCTCACAGACAGTCACCCGGAGGAAACCCACGCAGACACAGAGAGAACACACCACACTCCTTACAGACAGTCACCCGGAGGAAACCCACACAGACACAGAGAGAACACAGCACACTCCTCACAGACAGTCACCCGGAGGAAACCCACGCAGACACAGAGAGAACACACCACACTCCTCACAGACAGTCACCCGGAGGAAACCCACTCAGACACAGAGAGAACACACCACACTCCTCACAGACAGTCACCCTGTAGTCACCCTCACAGACACTGTAGGAGCTCTTTTCGAAAAAATTAATAAACGTTAAAATATTAACATATGAATATGCTAATGTTGAGATTTTATTTCTCTTATTTATTATATAAGGTTTGGAAATGTAGAACCAAATGGACTCAAATATGTTTGGTGTGAAATGGTGAACTTAGGGACATTTCTCTTTAAAGTGATGGTGATAGGAACCCAGTGTCTAAAGCCCTTGTAGTCTATGTATCTCTTCTGCCACTGTTAGGACCTCAATCGTCTCAGAGTTGTGGCCACTGGGATATCTGGTGCCATTCTGACCTCTACAGAAAACAAGTCTGTTTAACTAATTATGTTTTTCACCAGAGGTCCTTCATGACTGTTTAATACCAGAGCTCAGTGCGTGCTACATCCTCAGAAGACGAAACAGAATGAGAGAAAGTGAGAGAGCAAGAGACGAAGAGCGAAAGAAAGAGAGCTCACTTGGCTTTGGTCGCTTTAATATTTTAATGCGTTTCATTATGACAGGATGGGTCTGATAACCTTCTGTGACGCGCAGGCGTTTGTCAGTAAATGAATGAATTACACGACAAGCAATGAATGACAGCGCAGCCCACCATGCAGGCTCCCCGCCACTTATCTGATGGTAACCTAGCAACAGATCCCTGACCTGGCATTGACCTCCACCCGATAAGGTCAACACCTGAAGACTCTCCCATTGGAGGGCTGGCTGGGGAGGGGGTGGAGCCTGTGGGGCAGGCACGGAAAACAGTGGGGGGGAGGGGGAGGCCAGATGAGAAACAAAGGGAAATGGAGGGAGGGCAGAAACGCAGTCTGAGACAAAACCAACCTCCGCAAGCGTGAGAGTTCAGTACGCACTGCACTCTGAACACTGCTAACACACAGAGATAACACTGTCTCTATTAACACTGCATTATGCAGTCTAATTATTGACGAGTGTGGTTCACAGAAGGACTCTGACCCTGGTTTCTGTGCATCTCAGTGCGCCGGTGATCTACATACTGCCATCAGTGCGGGTCTGGAGAGACGGAGTGGATGTGTAAGATGGACATCTGTCAGTGAGCACCATCATTATTTAAAGAAAAACTAAATGAAAATGTGTATGAAATCGTGTAAAAGTTGGGATTCACTCATTGGCTGTAACCTCTCGTCCAGTTCAGGGTCGCGGTGGGTCTGGAGTCCACCCGAAATTCTGTTGGAAATGAATATATTTATTGCGGTTTAAAATAAAAGGTGGCCATTTTGTATTTGATGCCAGCAACAAGTTTGTTATAAGGTTGGTGTAGGAGGTGTTTACCACTGCGTTGTATCATATTTTAAACCTTTGAGAACTGAAGAGACCAATTACTGCAGTTTTATTTATTTATTTATTTATTTATCGTGTCAGATGTGTCATTTGCAGCTCAAAATGTTCTGCGTGCTTTAGGCATGGGGTGGCGTTTGTGCTGCAGGACAAAGTCCATGTAAAGTGTTTGTATTCACATATACAGCTCCTCTCTAAACAGTCATTCTGGAGGCCTTTAGCCAACACTTAAATACATGCACTGCTTTAGAAAAAAAATGTAGTTGAATGATTTTTGTAGAGTTTTTATTTTCATGTGGTGTTTTATTGAGTTTGTAACATAAATAATATAAGTCTTGTTTCAACACAATGTCCTGACTCACCCAAACTCACTATATTCCATTAAATACTAAAAAGCTAAAATCATTTTCTGGAAACTCAGTTATTTGTGTTGGACAACGCCATTTTCTCATCCATTTGCTTTCTCCCTCCCACTCGGACGAGACGGATTTTACCGGAGAAGGCTGCTTCAGTTTGCTCCACGCACACTTTATTGTGGATAAGGCACAAAAAAAGTGACCAGGGCGAGGGTTATAACCATTTCCATGACCCAAATAAGTGTTTTATTTTATTGGTGTGTTTAGTTTTGCCTGTTTTTCTGTTGTGTTGATGGTCTGTGTTTGGTGGATACAGGGCAGAATTAGCCGGCTAGGCTAGCTTTCCTCAACTCTGTAAGAGACAGTGTTACAACCGCCAACAACCCTTTTATGACCCTCAGGTATTTTTTTTATTTAATTATTTAATTTGCTTTGAGACGTAAGGCACAAGTTAAACAGAGGGAGAGGGAAATGGAGGAGAGAGAAGTTAAGTTTCTGTCACTGTTTTTATGAATGTTCTCATGTTCTTGGATCATTGTTTAAATTCTCTCACACTCAACTGACTGAAATCCAGCCTTATAACTGTGACATTTATACATTATACATAATACATAATACATATTTTTTACTGTTTGAAGTATGTGAAGATGTGAGATGTGATCACAGAATGGAATAAATGTAATCACACTGTTGAATGTCTGTTGATGGTGACATTTATTAAGTTCTTGTTATAAAAATGCGTTTTACTGTCAGAGTAACTCACTGAACTCAAAACACTTTGTTGGATCACTGTAATTTTACGAGAAGTTGACACAACTCAAAAAGACAAAAGACGTTGATTGTTGATTTTTGTTGTTGACCCAATGTTTTATTTTTTAGAGTAATCCAAAAAATAATAATAATAATCTGGGTTACTGTGTAAAAGGGGCTTTTAATGTGAAAGATTATCCAATTTTCAGATTTTAGGTGCTCAAGAAATTGTGATATTTTTTGTTTTAGTGTGAGACACGGTGAGGAACGCGGGGCGCACTGACGGAGGCGGACACACGTGCTAAAACACAGTGACTTTATTAAAGCGAACTAACAAAACAGAGATAGACGGACTTGGGCGAAAACAAAACGAGTAACAGATGAAACAGACAAGGAAACAAAACCGAAACGAGGAAAAACAGAAACAGACTTGCTACAGTGACGACGAGAAGGAAACTTTGACAATAGTGGAAACTTCATGAAACGAATCGAAGACAGACAGACTTGGAAACCATGAAACGCAACAATACAAATGACCGACAAACAGGAAGTGACACAAGGGAACTTAAATACATGACACAGACAAGACACACCTGGAACAGACAACGAGGAGGACGGATCACCAACGAGACTGACGAGGACGAGGACGGAGACACGGACAACAACAAACAGAGCCATGCGCCAAGAGAGCACATGGCAGGGGAAACAGATACAACAGGACAAGGGTGTGACAGACACAAACAACACACACACACACATATAAATATATATATATAAAATATTGTACAGGTTTCAAAGGATACACAATGGCACTGCCCTGTTAGATTTATAGAAGAGCACCTTTAGACTGTGTCAATCTTGCTTTTAAAAAGCAGAACAACCATATTCTTTTCATTTCACACACATATATCCGTCATTACTCTTTCAGCAATGACACCAGGCCATTAAAATTATAATTGGATTTTGAGTGTCTGTGTTTAACACTGTTCTCAATATTTCACGTTCTGGGCAGCGGTCAGATAGGATCCTCTGGACACCATAAGCATGTGTCCAAGGCTGAGAGGGATTTCCAATGAGGCACTTCCACTCTGAGAGTGAGAAACGACAGAGGATGGAAACGGAGGAAAGGAAGGAGGTCAGGAAGGAGGTCCTTTACAAACTCTGAGACATTGCACTAAACACACATGGGTGTACACACACACACGCACACACTCTGACAAATCATTCATTAACACTGATACCCAACTTACACACTCGTACACTCTGGCAAAACCATTCATTAGCAGCGATATGAAGCTTAATTCAAATTGTGATAGTGGCAAGATCCTATTATCCCTCTGCAATAAAATCAAGTAAACCATTAGACTTCTCTGTGCACAGTCACTGAGCTCAATTTATGGCGAAGTGACACTAATCAGCAAACTATTCCCCCCTCTTTTTGTTTCACACACACACACACACACACACAGATAACATATTAACACATGCACACACACTCACACAAATACTGATCAATTTAATGTGTCAATTCAATAGACGCCGTTAACTGGAGTGAGAACTAAAGACTGGACAGTAATGGGCCCACACTGAGCGACCGCTTTAAAGACAAGACGAGCGTAAAAACACCGCAGAATCATCAAACTGTTTAAATCATATTTGGACAGAATAAACAATAGTATCTGATTTAAACTGATTTCTCAGTGTAATATTTGAGAGAGTGTGGAAACTAAAACCAAGCAGCAACTGAAGCATTTTGAATTTCTGACTTTTCCAAATGCTACATGTTTAATTTGACACCTGCAACACATTCGCAATAAAGTTGGGAAATGAACTGATTTAACACAGTCTTATTAAGTCTTAATAAGGGTTATGAGTGCGGGTTGGAATATGAATTATTTGCCGTCATTCCGTTCTTCTGTTGCAGAGCTCAGCTTTTAAATTTTAAGTCCACCTTAAAATTTCACCTCCAATGAGCTCTAATGTGAATATTACAGTCTCTCCAGAACCTAAATAAACATTCATTCATCCATTGTCTGTAACCCTTATCCAGTTCAGGGTCACGGTGGGTCCAGAGCCTACCTGGAATCATTGGGCGCAAGGCAGGGATACACCCTGGAGGGGGCGCCAGTCCTTCACAGGGCAACACACACACTCACACCTACTGACACTTTTGAGTCACCAATCCACCTACCAACATGTGTTTTTGGACTGTGGGAGAAAACTGGAGCACCCGGAGGAAACCCACGCAGACACAGAGAGAACACACCACACTCCTCACAGACAGTCACCCGGAGGAAACCCACGCAGACACAGAGAGAACACACCACACTCCTCATAGACATTCACCCGGAGGAAACCCACGCAGACACAGAGAGAACACACCACACTCCTCACAGACAGTCACCCGGAGGAAACCCACGCAGACACAGAGAGAACACACCACACTCCTCACAGACATTCACCCGGAGGAAACCCACGCAGACACAGGGAGAACACACCACACTCCTCACAGACAGTCACCCGGAATCGAACCCACAACCTCCAGGCCTGTGACTGCGACACCTACCTGCTGCTCCACCGTGCCGCCCCTAAATAAACAACTACAATTAAAACAAAAAAGCTTTTCTCACTGCCACAGAAACAGCTAGCCTCCGCTAGGCTAAAACTGGGGTTAATACATAACTTTTAGAACTGAATTTAGAGTTTACTCAGTGTGTTAACTTTAGGGCTTTTTAACCACTGCATCTCAGTCTAGAGCTCCTTAGGATTTTCATTATTTTTTGACAAAGTGGAGAACCTTGACTCATTCTCACTCACAAAGGACTCAGAAGTTCTGGGAAGATCTTTTTTAGACCCAGACATGATTGCTTCACCTATTCTTGGAATATTCCTCAGTGTTTCTCATAACTAGAATTATTCTAAATAATTACATAATAAATAAAATAAAATGGTACGAGCCCCAGAACCAACTTTGATGAGTCTTTGCTTGGTACAGAGACAATTCAAAGACATTTGGAGGGTGCAAGATGGACACTGAGCCCATTCACAAGTGATATCACTAGCAGCCGTAAACAGACGTGGTGTTGTGAGTCTGTTACAGTATTTTACTGTAAATCGCAGTATTTACAGTAAATTATTGTATTACTCAATTACAGTAATATGCTGTAAATTTGAAATACAGTAGTGTTCCTGTAAAAATACGGTAAATGGCTGGTAACTCTGCTGCCAGTATTTTACTGTAAAATTTACAAGACATTTTTTTACAGTGTACATTAGTAGTAGGAATTAAAAGCACAAAATTAGCTAAGACACAATGTTTAGTTGCAAATCTTTTTGTCATTTTTTATTTCCAGTCAAACACTATAAAACCCTGCTGCCCTTCACAGTGTGTTACAGTTTCCTGATGAATTAGAAACCTACACAGTTTCTTGTTTTACTTCTTTTTTCTTCTATTTCAAAGGCTAGCACACTGTTTTCATTCGCTTGTGGTCTACTGTCTAAAGGTTAAAGACTCTGTAATGTGGTAACAGGTATATATTTGGCATCAGTTAATTCTGCTATAATCTAAATGTAAATGTAATCCAGTGCTGGACGTATTACACAATCACATTTATTACTGTGTAATAACATTTCGGTTGTATTTAAACTAAAGGAATTCCTCATACAGATCTTTAAAAATGAGCTTCTTTCCCACTCCTCTACTCACTGATACACATTCCAGTAACAAGCATTATTTCCAGTGACCTGGGTCAGCTCACACAGGGTCTGAGGCACGCAGCAACGGCACCATAACACTGGAGGAGCTGGAGAGCTGAGGGTCAGGGGTCAAGGTAGGGGTCAACTACCTTCGTCATACTTTCCACTGGATGAGAGACAGAGGAAATCCGTTTTTCTAGAAGCGCAGTTTATGGAGAAGGACTGAGCGCTTAGCACACGTGGGTAATGGTGTAGTTAGCAGCTGATCTGGGACCTGCTTGATGTTTTTTTATTGGAGGATCATGACTGATCTTGAAGTGAAGGCCTGGAGTGCTGCTTTTACTCATGATCCCTCTCACTTTCTTTTGTTGTGCTGTTGCTGTGGAACATTTAAAGCCTTCGGGCCTTCAGTTCAGCTCCTGAAGACCTAACTGATGGAGAATCTCACAATAGTGTATGTACTTGGATGAAGCAAATTTACAGAGATATATTTCATTTCCAAGAAATAGCTAGGAACAACCAGGTGTTCTCCCAAGGCTTAGGAAGCTCCGAGGGGCCCCCCATTGGCCAGATTCCTTTCCATTTCTTTAGACGACTTAATACTTGACGTTTTATTGACCATCTATTGCTCACCTGCTACATTCACCTGAAATAGTTTAGCTAGGTCACTTTTACTTCTGTTACATTGTTATTTCAAATGACCTCTGTTTTTAAAGACTCACCACTTCTGCAGACCTCTGTACAGGAACGTATATTTATATATTCACTGGTGTAAAAGGTCAAAGGGCAAGTCTTGAGGGGACCACCTGCTTCTGTCACACTGCTGGAAGAGGGGAGAGTTGATGTTAGGGGGGTGGGGGCTTTAGGAGACAGGTGGCATGCCAGGAGCAGCCTTACACTGGCACCCCCCCCCCACACACACACACACACACACTCACACACATAGACCAGTCCAGAGCAGGGGCAGATGCTGCTGTTTAGCCCAAAACATTAGAACAAAACAGACGAGTTTTGTGGTGCTTTTGAATCATTATTCATTAAAGAGCCACACGCAGGTCATTCAGGACGGAAGAGCAGGACCCTGGGACCAGTGTTGGGGCATTAATAGAGATATCTGCCCCAAAACAAACGCTAAAATGTTGTGTAAACACGTAAACAATGTTAAATATGATACTGTTCACCCATAATTTTGCATCAGAAGCTGATGTCACAACCATGAACTCATTTACCTATGACCACCCAATCAGCTCTCAGCAGTTTAGCCACACCCATTCATTCTGAAACGATTAGAAGTGTGGCATATTTCAGGATGCATGTCATCACTGTGCAGTGAAAAACGTGTATCTGCAAATAAAGTCGTTTTAAAGTAAAATTAAAACTTATCGAAGGCGAGGTCACACGGGTCACAGCCTGGACTCAAGATCAATTTACCAATTCGAATAATAGGCCATTCCCAACATTCATACAATGTGTACTAAACATAGATCGCACGTTTTACTTTGTGATGTGTGCCCAGCGTGAAAATTCACACGTAACCCTTATCCACTTAACCCTAGGCCAAAGCATGAGTTTACAACGGTTTACAGCACTGTTTCTGTAATGGCTCTTTGAGTACATTAAAGGCACATTGTCGGATTTTGAAAAACAGCGCCCCCAGTGGACAAGTCGCAACTTTTCTTTGTGTATAAGTGTTAATCTGCTTTGCTCCTTGTCATTTGAACTCATTTCCTGAGATCTTAAAGTCATACAGTGAATACCCAGCCATACCCACATAAAGCAGAACCAGAAGACAGGAGCAATGACTACACTAGAGAAGTACGGGTCAGCGCACCTCACCTCAGAACTAGTTTAAAACAATGTCTCAGACATCAGGCAGTGTATTCCTACATTTCTCAGTGTATATGTTTCCTCAGAGCAGCTTTTAGAGGCATTAAAGTCTTCAGACATCTGGTTCCTATCACTACAGCTGCAAACAAGGCTGACCCCGTAGGTTTCTCTAGAAAGAAGCATTCATATCAGAGCTAATTGGTTTTATAAACTGGTAGAACTCCACTATAGATTCCAGTAACAACAAAAAAAAGGTGATTTTAATTCAAATAAAACCGATTACACCAGTCTTATGAGTGGGAATGCATTTCAGCAAACAACGTAAAACATGAGCTCTTTAATAGTGGTTGTGATGAAGGCAGAATCTCCATGTCTGTATTTATTCTGTGACTAAAGTGTGGCATTGACCCTCTTATGATTCAGCTGTTCATTGTCACAGCCCACTGGCACTAACCCCACCACCCTGACAACGTATAATAAACATAAAACAGGACTAAGTGCCATATTCATCAAGTGTGTTGATCTAAGGTAAGTTAGGCCTACCTCCCATAACTGAAGAAGGGCTGACTGTAAAGAGAACAGAACAGAAGCCGGTAATGACAAAGACACAAGTGCTGACAATGTCAAACTCATCATACATTTCGTCTGTATAGATCATCTTAGGCCGTGGTGAGTTGTTTATACTTACTTGGGCATTGGTGTGTGACGCTCTGCATTTACACCGCCAAAACACTAGGGCTGAATATCAAATATCCACCCTATGCAGTGCATAGTGTAGATCATAATATAATGGTTTCTGCACCCAAAAAGTGTATAGAATCAAGAAATAAAAAACTTTCAGGGGGCTGGAGGTTGTGGGTTCGATTCCTGCTCCGGGTGACTGTCTGTGAGGAGTGTGGTGTGTTCTCCCTGTGTCTGCGTGAGTTTCCTCCGGGTGACTGTCTGTGAGGAGTGTGGTGTGTTCTCTCTGTGTCTGCGTGGGTTTCCTCCGGGTGACTGTCTGTGAGGAGTGTGGTGTGTTCTCCCTGTGTCTGTGTGGGTTTCCTTTGGGTGACTGTCTGTGAGGAGTGTGGTGTGTTCTCTCTGTGTCTGTGTGGGTTTCCTTCGGGTGACTGTCTGTGAGGAGTGTGGTGTGTTCTCCCTGTGTCTGTGTGGGTTTCCTCCAGGTGACTGTCTGTGAGGAGTGTGGTGTGTTCTCCCTGTGTCTGTGTGGGTTTCCTCTGGGTGACTGTCTGTGAGGAGTGTGGTGTGTTCTCTCTGTGTCTGCGTGGGTTTCCTCCAAGTGACTGTCTGTGAGGAGTGTGGTGTGTTCTCCCTGTGTCTGTGTGGGTTTCCTCCGGGTGACTGTCTGTGAGGAGTGTGGTGTGTTCTCTCTGTGCCTGCGTGGGTTTCCTCCGGGTGACTGTCTGTGAGGAGTGTGGTGTGTTCTCCCTGTGTCTGCGTGGGTTTCCTCCGGGTGACTGTCTGTGAGGAGTGTGGTGTGTTCTCCCTGTGTCTGTGTGGGTTTCCTCTGGGTGACTGTCTGTGAGGAGTGTGGTGTGTTCTCTCTGTGTCTGCGTGGGTTTCCTCCAAGTGACTGTCTTTAAGGAGTGTGGTGTGTTCTCTCTGTGTCTGCGTGTGTTTCCTCCAAGTGACTGTCTGTGAGGAGTGTGGTGTGTTCTCCCTGTGTCTGCGTGGTTTTCCTCCAGGTGACTGTCTGTGAAAAGTGTGGTGTGTTCTCTCTGTGCCTGCGTGGGTTTCCTCCGGGTGACTGTCTGTGAGGAGTGTGGTGTGTTCTCCCTGTGTCTGCGTGGGTTTCCTCCGGGTGACTGTCTGTGAAAAGTGTGGTGTGTTCTCTCTGTGCCTGCGTGGGTTTCCTCCGGGTGACTGTCTGTGAGGAGTGTGGTGTGTTCTCCCTGTGTCTGCGTGGGTTTCCTCCGGGTGACTGTCTGTGAGGAGTGTGGTGTGTTCTCTCTGTGTCTGCGTGGGTTTCCTCCGGGTGACTGTCTGTGAAGAGTGTGGTGTGTTCTCTCTGTGTCTGCGTGGGTTTCCTTCGGGTGACTGTCTGTGAACAGTGTGGTGTGTTCTCTCTGTGTCTGCGTGGGTTTCCTCCTTTTGGCCTTGCGCCCAATGGTTCCAGGTAGGCTCTGGACCCACCGCGACCCTGAACTGGATAAGGGTTACAGATAATGAATGAATGAATATCTATGTCCAACATTTATTGCATTGTCTGTGTGTTTTATTGTCGCTAATTATTTAATACTACAGTCACCGTATTTATTTACAGGTGCTACTTGGTACGGAGCAAATACAAATACAAATGTAGCTCTTTCCCTGCCCCTGTGAACTTCATCACATCAGTCTTTGTAGTTTGGAGAAGCTCATATTTTTTGGATTCCCTCTGTTAATTCCAGCTTGTTCCAGAAGTTACACAGTGCGGTTTCTGTGGTGCTGAGCCCAGAGTAGCAAACACAGAGGCTCTATTCTCATATTACAGGTCAGTGAAGGGTCAACTTTTATTAATCAACAATTATTAAAGCTGTAACTCTAATGAAAAAATACTACCTAGTGTTGCTTTAACTGCTCATTAACAGAAAAGGATATTCCAGGTACGTATGGAAATACAGAGACATGAATACTCCCTGGAATAGTAGCGGTTTAACTTCCCCTGTTACAGCTGTCTCTCCTTACATTTACTTGAAGGACCGTGAGTAAAGCGTGGCCGAGCTTAATCTCTGTCTGGAGCGGCGGGGGAGCCGGAGAAGTGGTAACTCACACCACCGTGTTTGGCCTGAGGGAGAGATATACCTCTTTATCCCAGCCCCTTTATCCTCCACTGAATCACCTGAAATTCATTTAGCACACTAACAACCCGCACTGCTGCAGGGAAGCCATTTTAATAAGTAGTAATAACGCCAACAGACAAAACCAGTCATTTTCAAAAGAGCAGCAGAACAATCGCCGTTATCAATAAAGTTAAAAGAAACATAATTAGGTGAAGAGCGCTGGATCGAATATGATCTGTGGCTGAGAAAAGGCGTCGGGCTAATTTCATGTGGTTAAATGGAAAGAGGGGGCTCGCTATCCACAATTACCTGCACTGGTGAAAGGTGTGTATACACAAGGGGGGAAAAGACAGAGCCGCACTCCCCTCAAAGTTACCGTCCATTTGTTAGAGCTGGGTACGTTCCAGTTGACCACTGCTGCCTAGGCATTTTTATGTAGACTATAGTGAATAAATCAATGCATGTTGTGAATTAAAGCAACACCAAGTACTAATTACACATTCAGTTCATAGCTTTAAAATCACTGTGATTGTGAACTGTAATAGAACAGAGCCTCTGTTGTTATTAGAATGTGCACAGCACTGCAGAAACAACACTATGTAAGTAAGCTTCACACACTCACCCAGGGATTGGCGACCTCTAGCTCATGGGCAGTGAATGTACACTTTAAAAAGGAAATGGGAGGAAAACGGCTGATAACTTTCACATTAAACACAATGTTATAAACACTGTTCATTAAAGGGTTAATCTAAAGTGTGTGTAATGTGCCCTTTAACACAGAGATTCAACATGGAGGTGAAAGGTATGTATTGGGATAAACATGTGTGAATTAAAGTCTTGAGGTAATTCGTGGCATGACATTAGTGTGTGTGTGTGTGTGTGTGTGTGTGTGTGTGTGTGTGTGTGTGACTAGGTATTAGGGAAATGCACAGTATCCTCCATTGCCCACCGTTTGTCACTGTCAAGGTCCTGTTGATACAGAGCCTCACGGTGAAATGATGTCTGGGAGATGACCTTTAGGTCGACACTGAGTGTGAGGTCATGCAGCGGTTGCCATGGCTACTATCAGCCAATTGTCGGCCTGCACGCATTACCTCAGCTGCCTGGCATCGGCAGGGTCACAGCACAGCCCCTGACCTCGCCACGGACCTGATCTAAAGTTGAACAAAAACAACCACCACACACACACACACACACACACACACAATCTGCACTGTGCAGAAGTCAGAGACCACCCTCTGTTTGTCCCTTTTTCCAGTCCATGTGACCTTTTGGTTGTTCATTTCTGAGGGAAGTAGATACAAGTTAATATATTTGCATAACCGTGCGAAACCTGGACGACCACCAGAGCCCTGTCCATCCAATACACAGAGGTTTAGTCTTCGTTAGACAGTGTGGGTCTGAAAGGACGTGTAGCTATAAAACTGTTGTTACTACAAAAAGGAAAGGAAGACCCAACATAACACAGTCACTGGCTTCGTTTTTACAGTTAACTGCCAGTCGGATCTCTTAGAAATACATTAGGCCTCCACACACTCTCACCCACACACACACACACACACACACACTCCTCCTCTTCCCTTCATCCGAAAGTTTACAGTTGACCGGCCCCTCCGAGGACTTGCTGGAGAAGGACAATGGGCCAGTGTGTGTGTGTGTGTGTGTGTGTGTGTGTGTGTGAGGCAGAGAGGCGCTGTATTCTAATGAGCTGGGTACCGAGTGTGTGTCAGTCACCTGTGCAGAGGCGAAGTGGGCTAATTTGGGCCTGCGCTAATTGCCACGGTAACGAGCAGCACGTGCGGGTGGCAGCGTGCGAGGAGTGGCAGCATGGCAGCTCCGTCCTCCTCACACCAGAGCGAGGTGTGAAAGAACGAGAGCGGCCAACAGCGGGCAGCCTGCTGGACACATGCCGCGTGTGGAGAGCAGCCGGCCGCTCCAAACGGCTCAGTCTCCAGCCTCCAGGCTCCAGCGCTAAAAACACCACACACACAAACGGGCTTTTGTGCAGCCTTCGGGAGCCTTTCATTTCCCACTTATTTATATATTTGGTTCGTGTATTCTTTTCACACTCCTTCAACCTGCTTGTGTTTGTATCACTGTAATAACTGTGTAATTACCGTAATAAAGTGTTGTGGCGTGTGCTTTCTTAGTTTCGTTTGTAAATGTCCACACAGAGCTCCTGTTTAATCACAATATTTAACAAACGCTACGTTGTATCAACATTCTTTGACGTTCAATTGAGCTTTTTGACTGTAATAACTGTGTAATTACTACAGTTAATTGCTGTTGTTTGATTTATTGGTGGCTTCCTTTCTAGTGTTTTTTTGTCCTCACTTTTATTTTAATCCCTAACTTACAGCTATTACATAGTTATGTACCATGTAATTAGTGTCTTCAAAGTTCTGGTATTGTTAGACTACCCCGTCTACAGAGACGAAACCGGACAAAACTGTAATAACTGTGTAATTACCACAGTTATTTGCTGTTGTTTGATTTATTGATGCGTAAATATAAAAAAGTGGCTTCCTTTCTAGTGTTTTTTTGGTCCTCACTTTTATTTCAATCCCTAATTTACAGCTATTACATAGTTATGCACCGTGTAATTAGTATGCACCTTTAATAAGCTTGTTACTACTAATAAAAAACACACATAAGGGCTTCCTGACTTCCTCTGATTTCCTTTTTAATAACAGCAGCTGATAAACATGTTTATTTAAGCCTTCCTTTCTGCGGCTGATCGCTCCTGTGACTGTAATAAGTGTGTAATAACTTGTAATAACGTGTCAAAAGTGTGTTGTAGATCAAATGAATGTCTGCGGTGGTCTTCTTTTTTACATATTTCACAGTTTGTTTGTTTTTCAGTTTTAATGTTTCATAATTACCGCATCGTGGTTGATTCATTTAAGTCGAATTCAAAATATGAATTAAATTAGATTTGGATTTGACTCAAGAATTTACTTAAATCCATTTTTTTTTATTAAAATGCTTATGAAACGATACTGAAACATGGGGTTAATCAGTGACTATTTCATTATTTATTTATTTACATTTAAATAAGTGTCCTACAGAACTTCTTTATTTATTACGTGTTTGATTATTATTTATTAAGGTTTATTTATTCATTTATTTATTTGGCAAGATTTTAAAGAATGAATAATGCAAACGTCTTACAGTAAGAGAGAGAGAGAAAAAAAGATCATCCTTGGCCAGTGAAGTAGTAAAGTATACACCCTGAAAGCTTGGGGGCACCTTGTTCCTTTTCTCGGCTCTGTCTCTCTCTCTCTCTCTCTCTCTCTCTAGCGCCAGTGCTCCAGCCTCTCTCTCTCTCTCTGTGTGTGTGTGTGTGTGTGTGTGTGTGTGTAACTGAGTGAGTGTGTGTGTGCGTGCTCTGCTGTTGCTGCCCTTTGATCCCTGCATTAGTGTTAGTTAGGGGCTCGGAGACACACACTCTCACACACACACACACACACACACACTAACGCACGCGCACACGCGCGCACACACACACTTGCACGGAGAGAGAGCAGCCATAGTCAAGACACGGCAACAACAACGCAGCGCCTCCTCCTCCTCCTCGCGCCGCTGCTCCTGCTCCTCGCGCGAAGGAAAGGCAGCCTCCGCGCGCCTCCCGTTTCAATGGCACGAGACCTCGTTTCTCCGTCGCCCTGAGCGCGAGGAGGAGAATGTGATAAACAGAAGACGCGCAAAAGTGGGGGGGGTCCCAAAATGCCAAGGAGGAAACAGGAGCAACCCAAGCGTCTGCCCTCGCGTAAGTGCGTCCGCGCGCTCTGCGGCTTTTGACGGGCATGTGTGTGCGTGCGTGTGTGTGTTGTGTCCTTTTGCTTTTTAGGCAACGTTGTGCCTTGTTTAGGGTTAAAGAGGTGAAGCAGACAAAGGCGCGCGGCGGAGGTTATTCCTCTCTCTCTCGCTCTCTCTCTCTCTCGGTCTCTCGTTCTCTCCCTGTGTCTCTCGCTCTTTTTTAAGGCAGCCATGTTGGCGGTAGAAGCGAGCCGCCAGGGCACTGCTTCACCGATACAAAAGGCAAAAGGTCTCGCGCCCCCCTTCCTCCCTCCCTCCTCCTCCTCTTCCTCGGAAGAGGGCTCTTCGCTTTCATGTTGTTGCTCGCTCTTGGTGCTTTCTCTCGGTGTGGCGTGCACTCGTTTTATTTTTTACGCCGCAGACTCGGGGGGTGAAAAAAGAACGGAGCGCGGTGAAAGGCGAAGGGGTCAGCCGGAGCAGGCGAGCCGAGCCTCGGCTTCTCAGCGCCAGTCGACCCGGCGCGTAATGAGGCTCACGGAGCGCTAAGAAAGGCACAGGAAACGCGGCATAGACAACTTTAACACACTTTAAGCAACTCCGAAGAGCTTTGTTTGGGTCTACTTTGTACGTGTGTGTGTGTGTGTGTGTAAGGCTGAGGTAACGCTAACCTCGCACACCCCTCCCAGTCTCGGGTTCAGGTTCATGTCTGCGGGGCTGCCTGCTCTGTGACGGTCACCTGAAGTTCAGGGGCATTTATTGTGCCCCCTATACACGCTCGTATCAGACATGTCCCTTGTTCCTTTAGCCTTTAGGTGCAGACAGATCAATCGGAAAGGCTAGACGTGCTAAAGCGACCCCCAAGCTCTTGTGACACAGTGTGAGAGTATGTATGTGTGTTGGTGTGTGTGATCAGTGTTTTCGCCCCTGTGTGTGTGTGTGTGTGTGTGTGATAGTAGTAGTAGAGTGGAGCAGGATGTTCAGATTGTGATTTTCTACTCGCTTGTGGAAAGGGCTGCAGTGCTTCATGCTCTCCACTAGAGGGCGCATGCGGAAAACACGACCTGAGCCTAAACGAGGGCACAATGTTTTGAAAAGATTATCGTATTTTATGGCTCGAAATCAGTGACTAGCCCCTTTCTAATGGGAAATAAAGACCAGTTAGACTCTTAAACATTGAGAAATAAAAACATATTTTGTGTGAAGTGGAATACCCCGTGTCAAAAACCTGAAAAATTCAGTTTAGCTTAAGGTTAGCAATCTGACAGCACAGCTGGCTCTTACAAAATTAACAGTTACCATGAGTTTACGACTTTTTTGAGGCAAACAACAAGATTAATTGATCATATTAACCGTGTACATGTAACAGTTAAGTCCACATTGTTTAATAAGTGGACCAAACTGAGCTAACTCATGCTAGTACATTTGGTTGCTTCTACCATCACTAAAGGTCCCTTGAGTTTGGCATATAAACTGACACCAGACAAAACCATCCTTTAAAATTAAGGGGTAAAACCTGAGCCAAGAATTTGGAAAGGTTGAGGTGAATTTAGCTGGTTAAAGTTACCATCAACTGCTATTTCTGAGGTTAAGAACTCTCAGTGTTATTAATTCATGGATTGGTAAATTTTCCATGAAGTGGACATATGTGGAAAGGTTTGCTAAGCAGAGCTAAGTTTTGCTAGTAAATGTGGTGGTTTTGATGGCACAATTTACCTCACAAAATGGACACATTCCATGCGGCAGACTATCCAAAATCATTTATTAATATGTATAAAAACCTGAATAGAAGAATTAGCGAAGCTAAGGCAGATGTAGCTAGTGAAACTAGCAGGCAGCATCATTAGCCTCAACATGTACATTTCTCCTCAGAGCAACCTGCTGTTTCTGTCAAAAGTGATGCTTAAACAACAACAAATTGATATTTATATGAGGTGGATAAAGCTGGGGAGAGGAATTGTATAAGTTATAAGTTGAGGTAAATATTTCGCAGGTTTTATAGCGTATTTGACCTAGACATAAATAAAAGAAAGAGCATTCCTCATGTTAACAGTTAGAACAGTGTCACAACCCAAATTTAAGAAGCTGAGTGGAGCAACCATGGCCACATTTAGCTGGTAAAACTGATACCAGCAATTATTACTCCCAACAAAACAAATATTTCTCATGAGTTGGTGAAGCAACACTGTGGCAGGTTGGTGCTGTAAAAACATGAGCATTTACCCTGACTGTGGAAAACACTAAAGAGGAGGAAGCTGGACGAAACAGGGGTAAAGTTTGCCAGAGAAATTGGTTTCTGTATCAGCTGGATTTAGATACAAACCAAATTTTTTATGACTTTGGAAAATACAGAGCAGGGCAAAGTCTTTCTTTTAAAACGGGTAGTGCCACAACACCAAATGCACATTTGTCAACAACGTGGAACACAGCTGAGGGGGAATTGGCGAAACTGGGCGAATTCTGCTTTTAAACTTGTAGTTTTTAACTAAATACGCCATTGTGAAATAAACATTTCTTAAGATTGTGAAAAAAACAATGATTGTTTGCAGATTGAACTGTTGAATGCCACAACTCATTTTCCACGATGTTATCATTCCCCAAGTCACTGTTTTTTGAGCTTTAAAGAGAAGCAGTGTTTTCACCTGAGAGATATTGGTGGCCTGGATTTTTTTTTTCTTGAGTTGCGAGGTTCGTGACTTCTTGGACAGCCGTCGTCATAACCATTAACTTCTAAACGTTCCTGTTTCGTGAAAAGCTCTTACATGTGGCACTGCACTGAAACATCTTGAAGTGCCTGATATTTTTAGATACCACATGAAGTAATGGTACATGAGGTCTACTTTCTTAGAAGTAGTCGGCTTTGTGCTTTGTGTTTCGCTCATCTCGGTTCTGCTTTGCCTTTTTTTTTGGGTTGTAGAAAACATAGATTGGAATTTAAATGTGGAACTTGCTCAAAAACATTGTATTTCTAGTCTCTATATATAATAGTTCTGTTCATGAGGTTGTTGTAAATATATTATTATATTTTTCAACGTACTGGGCTTGTTTTGAGTCGGTTTATTCAGCGAAAGCCTTATATTACGTTTGTACATAATAGATTAAAACTACTTCAGGAAACAACGATTTATAAAAGTGAAATAGAGGGAAAAGATTGAAGAGATTTTCGCTAAATGATTGTATACACACAGAAACACAGTCAATAATCACACATAATGGATTGTGTGTGCTTTTCAGATGCTGTATGACTGCACCCTATGAGGCGCGCACTGTAACTTTCAGCCTAGATTATATTTCTGAGTATTTATTTATTTATTTGTGGCAGACGGATACTAGTAAAGTTAACCAAGAAAGCACTCACTTTGCAAAAACCCATTGCCGTGGTTTCAATACACGGTGCCTTCCGTAGCACTTCAGGGTTGTGACATCGTCTTTCAGAGGTTCTTCCTATTGGCATTGGTTCGAAAACTCGAGTGTCCCTTTATCAGTCGAATGAAAGTGAAATTCAGTCACGTCCAGCTGTTCACAACCAAAGTCACAAGTAAACTTTTGTCGTTATACAATCCAGCGTTGCGTAACAGAATACAGGTGTGGACTCCTGGTGCCTGGATCTATAGAGTGACCACAGATTGTTCAACTGAAGTGTTGTGTGTATTGTCGTTATGTAACGTTGTGAAGGGAATTGTAGACTGTGGTGCGACAGGGTGAGAAACTTTCAACACATTTCCACAAGTTATCAAGGTCACTTCTTTGTGGAAATAACTTAATCCTTCTAACTCCAGGTGAGATAGGCCCAGGGGGGTTTTGTTAAAGGGCCCATATCCTACAGTTTTACAGCGTTGTATTTGTTTTCTCCTAAGGTTCATTTCGGTTTGATGTGGTGAGAACCTCTTGGTTCTTTAAATGAAGCAAACTATACTCAGATTTGGTTTTCTCCATCTTTAAGAACGGCATACACTAAGGAAATGCAAATGACCTTTACTCTGATTGGTGATTGTAACATACAGTATGTATCACTGGGGCTGAACTATCAAAAAATTGATATGTGTTATTGTGACATCACAAAAACAATAGTGTGATTGAATAGGGTGTTGGGGGGAGTGTTAGCTTTGGACTGAGAGAGTGGGTAGCTTTGAAACTGGACCACTGTTACCACTCCACACACTTTTATTTTAGAAAGAAAGTGAGGAAGATTAATGATACAAGTTCTTTAAAGTGTACCATCTGGGCTCTTGGTTGTGTTTCTCTTTCATAAGTAAATGAGAACACATTTCGGACGTACACGCATGTGGAAACGGGCCAGAGGGCAGCGAGGCCAGGGTGAGGTCACATGCCCTGCTTTTGACAGCCAAATAGAGAACCTTTAGCTCCAGTGGTGCACTTGAAACCTGCAGGGATGGCGACACCTTCAAGGAGCGTTTTCATTTAAGAGAACTTTGGCGCCTTTTCCACGGCCTCTGGGTCAGAGTTCAGCGTCCTTCCTGTAAATTAATCCGAGTCAAAGAAGAGCCTGGTGCCCAGCTGAAAATGTTGATCCCTCATTAAGATGTTTTTTAAAAAGCTCTCTACCGAGCCAAGGAAGGTTGACTGAGGTTACCACTTCTTCTCTACTCTCTCTCTCTCTCTCTCTCTCTCTGTTGCTCTCTGCTGTTCTTTGTCTCAGTTGAAGGCCACCATTTTGTGGAAACCCACAGCCCATATCGTTCTTATGCCCTGACCTTTGCCATCAGCTAAAATGTCTCCCTATGGGGAGCCAGCCATTTCTGCTTTAGCCTTATGAGCTTTCGAGGGTATCTGCATTTTGCAAATGGAGGAACTGGAGCATTACACGGATGCTGTATCTTCATTACCGTACCGACAGAACAAGTGTGTGTGTGTGTGTGTCTGGATAGCTCCGTACCTTTACTGTAATGGTGGGTCACTGGCTCCCTTCCACTCCTCTATGATTATAATGACCTTGGCTGGGGTAGGGCTTGAAAACATTGGATTAAGGGGAGAGGAAAATGAGGGGAGGTTTCCATTTCGCTCTTGGCATCCGATTTGTTGGAAATATCTGCCAAGAACACCCCCCACACCCTACCGCCTCCCCCTTCATCTCACCACCCTAACCCCTACTCCCCCCCCCCCACCCCTTTAGCTCCACCAACTTGATCAGGCTCTCTCACCGGTGTCTGCCCAGTTCAGCTCAAGCGAATAATGATACACAGGCTTTCGCTTAGAAATGAATTAAAGGGCAAGGCGAGAGGGGGCGGCGGACGCTCTCCTGAACAAGCGCTTTTTACCCACAGAACGGCTCCAGCCGCGCATAGCCAACCAGAACATTTAGATTAATCTGGCGAGCTGGAGCGCCTGGCTTTCATCACAGGTATAGCCTTAAAGGCTCCACGCTGACTCATAATTAAAGGAAGAAGCTAAATGGAGCAGGTGAATGGCGGAGGGGAAAATAGCTCTTTGGAAGGCATTGATACCGTGTACATATGGCTGAAGTGCACAACCATTCCGCTCGGTTTCCCACTGAAGAAGGAGCTCGGTGAAGCTTTTTTGAACACGTGTCAAAACGAGCTCAGATCACAATGACATTTTTCTTTTTGTATCTTCATATTTATATGTTTTTAGAAGTTTATTGTGCACATTGTTGAAAAATACCCATTGGCCACAACGCCTCCTGATGAAGGGACCAATAGAAACAGTCGACAAAGTGTGTGGAGGAAAGTTACGAAAGTAGTAAACGTGAGTGTGTTGAGATACAAGGGTTTGTTACGGTGTAAAACCTTCTAAACATGCATTTATTGCCATTGTACAATATACAACACAGTTTGTTCCCCACAGTGGCTTGGGGCAGTGAGTATACACTCACACTCAGACTGTGCAAAGGTCAGAGACCACCCTACAGCTTTAAACTCTAAACTCAGTTGAAAACCAATGTTAAAATATGCAGCGTTTCCCCAAAGTAAAGAGACAAATGTAAGAAAACACACATAAATGATGGTGATCCTATTTCAGAAACAGTGAGTGTCTCCTAACTTTTGGGACACACTATAGTCACAGCCCAGAGAAAAACACGTATCTCCATTTATGTTGAATTTAGTTTACTAATGGACCAATGGAAATGCTCCAAAATGATTTGGAATGAAATCTTTTGACAATGACTTCCACTGAAGTAAAGTTACTATTGGCGATTATTGTCACAGCTCCAGGGACCTGGAGGTTGTGGGTCTGATTCCTGCTCCAGGTGACTGTCTGTGAGGAGTGTGGTGTGTTCTCCCTGTGTCTGCGTGGGTTTCCTCCGGGTGACTGTCTGTGAGGAGTGTGGTGTGTTCTCCCTGTGTCTGCGTGGGTTTCCTCCGGGTGACTGTCTGTGAGGAGTGTGGTGTGTTCTCCCTGTGTCCGTGTGGGTTTCCTCCAGGTGACTGTCTGTGAGGAGTGTGGTGTGTTCTCCCTGTGTCTGCGTGGGTTTCCTCCGGGTGACTGTCTGTGAGGAGTGTGGTGTGTTCTCCCTGTGTCTGCGTGGGTTTCCTCCGGGTGACTGTCTGTGAGGAGTGTGGTGTGTTCTCCCTGTGTCCGTGTGGGTTTCCTCCAGGTGACTGTCTGTGAGGAGTGTGGTGTGTTCTCCCTGTGTCCGTGTGGGTTTCCTCCAGGTGACTGTCTGTGAGGAGTGTGGTGTGTTCTCCTTGTGTCTGTGTGGGTTTCCTCCGGGTGACTGTCTGTGAGGAGTGTGGTGTGTTCTCCCTGTGTCTGTGTGGGTTTCCTCCGGGTGACTGTCTGTGAGGAGTGTGGTGTGTTCTCCCTGT
This sequence comes from Hoplias malabaricus, assembly GCF_029633855.1. NCBI lineage: Eukaryota > Metazoa > Chordata > Actinopteri > Characiformes > Erythrinidae > Hoplias > Hoplias malabaricus. Next base: position 43,333,534 of record NC_089807.1, read on the forward strand.
GTCTGCGTAGGTTTCCTCCGGGTGACTGTCTGTGAGGAGTGTGGTGTGTTCTCCCTGTGTCCGTGTGGGTTTCCTCCAGGTGACTGTCTGTGAGGAGTGTGGTGTGTTCTCTCTGTGTCTGCGTGGGTTTCCTCCGGGTGACTGTCTGTGAGGAGTGTGGTGTGTTCTCCCTGTGTCTGTGTGGGTTTCCTCCGGGTGACTGTCTGTGAGGAGTGTGGTGTGTTCTCCCTGTGTCTGCGTGGGTTTCCTCCGGGTGACTGTCTGTGAGGAGTGTGGTGTGTTCTCCCTGTGTCCGTGTGGGTTTCCTCCAGGTGACTGTCTGTGAGGAGTGTGGTGTGTTCTCCCTGTGTCTGCGTGGGTTTCCTCCGGGTGACTGTCTGTGAGGAGTGTGGTGTGTTCTCCCTGTGTCCGTGTGGGTTTCCTCCAGGTGACTGTCTGTGAGGAGTGTGGTGTGTTCTCTCTGTGTCTGCGTGGGTTTCCTCCGGGTGACTGTCTGTGAGGAGTGTGGTGTGTTCTCCCTGTGTCTGTGTGGGTTTCCTCCGGGTGACTGTCTGTGAGGAGTGTGGTGTGTTCTCCCTGTGTCTGCGTGGGTTTCCTCCGGGTGACTGTCTGTGAGGAGAGTGGTGTGTTCTCTCTGTGTCTGCGAGGATTTCCTCCGGGTGACTGTCTGTGAGGAGAGTGGTGTGTTCTCTCTGTGTCTGCGAGGGTTTCCTCCGGGTGACTGTCAGTGAGGAGTGTGGTGTGTTCTCTCTGTGTCTGCATGGGTTTCCTCCGGGTGACTGTCAGTGAGGAGTGTGGTGTGTTCTCTCTGTGTCTGCGAGGGTTTCCTCCGGGTGACTGTCAGTGAGGAGTGTGGTGTGTTCTCTCTGTGTCTGCATGGGTTTCCTCCGGGTGACTGTCAGTGAGGAGTGTGGTGTGTTCTCCCTGTGTCCGTGTGGGTTTCCTCCAGGTGACTGTCTGTGAGGAGTGTGGTGTGTTCTCCCTGTGTCTGCGTGGGTTTCCTCCGGGTGACTGTCTGTGAGGAGTGTGTTCTCCCTGTGTCCGTGTGGGTTTCCTCCAGGTGACTGTCTGTGAGGAGTGTGGTGTGTTCTCCCTGTGTCTGCGTGGGTTTCCTCCGGGTGACTGTCTGTGAGGAGTGTGGTGTGTTCTCCCTGTGTCCGTGTGGGTTTCCTCCAGGTGACTGTCTGTGAGGAGTGTGGTGTGTTCTCCCTGTGTCCGTGTGGGTTTCCTCCAGGTGACTGTCTGTGAGGAGTGTGGTGTGTTCTCCTTGTGTCTGTGTGGGTTTCCTCCGGGTGACTGTCTGTGAGGAGTGTGGTGTGTTCTCCCTGTGTCTGTGTGGGTTTCCTCCGGGTGACTGTCTGTGAGGAGTGTGGTGTGTTCTCCCTGTGTCTGCGTAGGTTTCCTCCGGGTGACTGTCTGTGAGGAGTGTGGTGTGTTCTCCCTGTGTCCGTGTGGGTTTCCTCCAGGTGACTGTCTGTGAGGAGTGTGGTGTGTTCTCTCTGTGTCTGCGTGGGTTTCCTCCGGGTGACTGTCTGTGAGGAGTGTGGTGTGTTCTCCCTGTGTCTGTGTGGGTTTCCTCCGGGTGACTGTCTGTGAGGAGTGTGGTGTGTTCTCCCTGTGTCTGCGTGGGTTTCCTCCGGGTGACTGTCTGTGAGGAGTGTGGTGTGTTCTCCCTGTGTCCGTGTGGGTTTCCTCCAGGTGACTGTCTGTGAGGAGTGTGGTGTGTTCTCCCTGTGTCTGCGTGGGTTTCCTCCGGGTGACTGTCTGTGAGGAGTGTGGTGTGTTCTCCCTGTGTCCGTGTGGGTTTCCTCCAGGTGACTGTCTGTGAGGAGTGTGGTGTGTTCTCTCTGTGTCTGCGTGGGTTTCCTCCGGGTGACTGTCTGTGAGGAGTGTGGTGTGTTCTCCCTGTGTCTGTGTGGGTTTCCTCCGGGTGACTGTCTGTGAGGAGTGTGGTGTGTTCTCCCTGTGTCTGCGTGGGTTTCCTCCGGGTGACTGTCTGTGAGGAGAGTGGTGTGTTCTCTCTGTGTCTGCGAGGATTTCCTCCGGGTGACTGTCTGTGAGGAGAGTGGTGTGTTCTCTCTGTGTCTGCGAGGGTTTCCTCCGGGTGACTGTCAGTGAGGAGTGTGGTGTGTTCTCTCTGTGTCTGCATGGGTTTCCTCCGGGTGACTGTCAGTGAGGAGTGTGGTGTGTTCTCTCTGTGTCTGCGAGGGTTTCCTCCGGGTGACTGTCAGTGAGGAGTGTGGTGTGTTCTCTCTGTGTCTGCATGGGTTTCCTCCGGGTGACTGTCAGTGAGGAGTGTGGTGTGTTCTCTCTGAGACCCACCACGACCCTGGCCACCCTAAAATGAATAAATGAATGTATTTTTCTTTGGCTAGTGATATGTAGATACAGGACCTCTAACAACTGAGAATAATGAAGGCCCTCTCACTGCTATGGTTCTGAAAGGACTTGGAGCTTCAAAGGAGACTTTACAGAGCAGTGAACTGGCCGCCCCAGAGCACAAAGCTCAGCAGGGTTTAATGAGGTGGGGATTAGCAGGTTTGTAAGAGGCAGAAAACACCAACAATACCTCAGACTGAACTTGGGGAGTAATAGAAGAACACACTGGGGGTGATGGGGGCAGGGCTTATTCTTTCAGACAGGATTCTGATGCTGAAATATGAATAACTTGTGATCAATATAAACACCGACTTTTATGAACAGAAATGAAGGATGCTGTCTGACATTTACACAGCGCCGTACACTGGATGTAATCAGCTTAGCTTGCTTTGAGGGAGTGGTGATGGATGCGTGTCAGTCAGCTCACCCCTGTGCCTTCTGCTCGTGACGTCCTCAACATTTCAGCCGAGCGCGGCCTTGAGGCTGATGCTTTGTTTTTTCTTCAAGAGCCGGCTCTGAGCACTTTTTTTTTTTTGAGGCTGAAAGCCAGGAAGGAGCGAGGTCACCTAGACACACATTATAGAAACCACTTGACAGAGAAAAGCCTTTAAATAACTTGAGCCCCCTCCCCTCCCCTCCACCCCCACCCCCCACTTCACCCCCCAATTTCAAAACAGATTTTTTTAGCGGGAGTCGTCCACCCACCTAGCCATCAAAGCCGGGACCGAGAAAAAATTGTGCTCGACAGAGTCACATTGTCTCAATATCTGGAGGAAGTGGCATAGCCTGGTGTTTGAAGCGGTGCTGCTGACACGGAATGAAAAAAATAAAAAAGAGAGACCCCCCCACACCCCCCCAATACACACACACACACACACACACACACACACAGCCCTCCAACCCCCTTCTCAATCAAAGCCTTGGTGGGAATAGAAGTGCCTGAGCTGGGTAACGATTTTCCGCATGTTGACAAGTCACAACATGGAGATGTACAGCTCGGAGAGCAGCCCTTTGGCTACCTCGGCCCTAGACTGAGTAATAACCATCTCGCAGGAGGAGTAGCAGGCATACTGTTGGCACAGCTTCATAAGGAACAGCTCAGTGCTTCGACTGGGGAAAGAGGGAGTGAGGGAGAGAGAGGGAGGGAGGGGGAGAAAACGAGAGAGAGAGAGAGAAAGGCTGTTGGGCCTGCAGGCGCTTTTCTCTGTTGTTGTACCACACAAGTGCATCCAGCCCCTCCAGGATGGACATTTTAACGGCCTGCTAACGTCCCGCGCTGAGCCCAATCACACGTCCGAGCGCCCAGGTCTGAGCCTGGGCCGCCCACTGTCCGGTCCAACCGTGCCGGACGAGGGGATGTGATTTATTAGCCTGCGTGGCGTGGCCTGTCATAAGAGAGAAGAGAGAGAATTACTAGATGGAAGGAAAGAGTGAAAGAGAGCAGCGCAGCTCAGATGGCGAGGGGGGAGAGAGAGAGAAAGAGAGGGAGAGAGAGAGAGAGGGAGAAACAGAGAGAGAGAGAAAGAGGGATAAAGAGAGGGAGAGAGAAAGAAGGAGAGAGAGAAAGTGAGGGGGAGAGGGAGAAAGAAAGAGAGAGAGAAAGAGAGGGAGAAACACAGAGAGAGAGAAAGAGGGATAAAGAGGGAGAGAGAAAGAGAGAGGGAGAGAGAGAAAGTGAGGGGGAGAGAGCGGGAGAAAGAAAGAGGGAGAGAGAGAAGAGAGAATTACTAGATGGAAGGAAAGAGTGAAAGAGAGCAGAGCAGCTCAGATGGTGAGGGGGGAAGAGAGAGAGGGAGAGAGAGAAAGAGGGAGAGAGAGAAAGAGGGGGAGAGAGGGAGAAAGAAAGAGGAAGAGAGAGAGAGAGGGAAAGAGGGAGAAAGAGAGAATTACTAGATGGAAGGAAAGAGAAAGAGCAGCGCAGCTCAGAAGGCGGGGGAGAGAGAGAGAGAGAGAGAGAGGGAGGGAGGGGGAGAAAGAGAGGGAGAGAGAAGAGAATTACTAGATGGAAGGAAAGAGTGAAAGAGACCAGCACAGCTCAGATGGCGAGGGAGAGAGAGAAAGAGAGAGAGAAAGAGAGAGAGAGAGAGAGAGAGAGAGAGAAGGGGTGGGCTGGTATCACTTTAGGACTGCTACTCTGGTTAAATGGAGTGCAGCCAGGTGAGTGGAGGAGGGGCAGCGTCGCCTGTCCAACCAGGCAAAGTTAATAGGTCTAGAGTAGAAAAGAGTGATCTGCCTTTCCGTTCCGCTCTTTCTTTACTTTCGAACCCCTGAACGGTCAGAAAAAAGTACAGTAACGGTCCAAACCACGGAACAATGATGTTGATGCAGTTCGGTCCATATTTCCACCGCCCTTCATTCAGATCCGGGTTCTATTCCCAGCTCAGGCACGACACCACTGCCTCTGTGATGCGTGGACAATGGCTGGTTGCTTTCACCTGATTGGTCAATACCTCACTGCCACTTGCCTTCAATTGAGAAAGCTATAATATAGCGATCTGTTAATGAGGTAATAATGTGTTAATGCACTAACACATGAGGGATTTAAAGGTTTACTTCGAACACTAATGAATGATTTTGGCCACTGCTTTCTCAGATAAATCACACGTTACAGAGCCTTGTGACTTATTAGCGGTTTTATTTAACGACGTAAACACAGCGTCTCCACTGCTGAAATATACATTAAATATAACTAACACTCACTCTTAGCTTTCTTCCTCTATTCTCTCTCTCTCTCACACACACACACACACACAGCTCCTGTTTCCATATTTGAGCCATGAGCTGCGCTGTAGTGTTAATTACCTTCATTAAAGCTTCTGTGTCAGATGCTAAAGCTCTCCCTGAAACTCCTTCAAACTACAGTCAGATATTTAATAAAGAAAAATAGAACGCTTTCCTCTCGCCATTTCTTTAGGCCTCAAAAATAGTTATGAGATACTTTATTTTTATTGATTACATTTTTTTAAATCTATAGACTCAACATTATCATAATCCCATTGTGTTGATCTTACACTGAGCTGTTTCTATTGTTTATTTATTTATTTTTAAAGTCCATTATTAAAGCCTCAGTCTTAAGAAGTCTTTATTCATTCATTCATTCTGTAACCCTTATCCAGTTCAGGGTCACGGTGGGTCCAGAGTCTACCTGGAATCATTGGGCGCAAGGCTGGAGGGGGCAACACACACACTCACACGTACAGACACTTTTGAGTCGCCAATCCACCTACCAACGTGTGTTTTTGGACTGTGGGAGGAAACCGGAGCACCCGGAGGAAACCCATGCAGACACAGGGAGAACACACCACACTCCTCACAGACAGTCGCCCGGAGGAAACCCACGCAGACACAGGGAGAACACACCACACTCCTCACAGACAGTCACCCGGAGGAAACCCACGCAGACACAGAGAGAACACACCACACTCCTCACAGACAGTCACCCGGAGGAAACCCACGCAGACACAGAGAGAACACACCACACTCCTCACAGACAGTCACCCGGAGGAAACCCATGCAGACACAGGGAGAACACACCACACTCCTCACAGACAGTCACCCGGAGGAAACCCACGCAGACACAGGGAGAACACACCACACTCCTCACAGACAGTCACCCGGAGCGGGACTCGAACCCACAACCTCCAGGCCTCTGGAGCTGTGTGACTGCGACACCTACCTGCTGCGCCACCGTGCCGCCCTAGAAGTCTTTATATCGCAGGATAATATGCGATTAATTAACAAATTCTTTTGTTAGTTGATTGAGAGCATTTATAAAAACATATAAACCTGATTCTCCATGTTCACTTTCACTCATTATCCCACTGTCCCTTTATTGTTGTAAGTATTCACACAGTAGTTGTGTGTGTACATGTCCTTGTAATGTAACATGAGCCTCTGTGATGCAATTCAATTGTAGTTTGTTTTGCCAGATTCATAAATGTAATTATGTCTTACAGTGTTCCTCAGGGACACCTTAATTCACAAATGGTTTATTACTTAAGGGGGCAGCTGTGGCCTAAATGTAAGAGAAAGAGGGGTTGGGACCGGAGGCTCGCTGGTTTGATCCCCTCAGCTGCGGTAGTGCGGAGTGAATGAACAGTACAGTCTCTTCCTTAAACATCCATGGCTGAAGTACCCTTGAGCAAGACACCTAACCCCTGAGTGCTCCTGCTGCCTGCTGCTCTAGGAGTGTGTGTGTGTTCACTGCCCTGGATAGGTTTAATTGTATCGTACTGTTATTTATACATATCTATTAAACACAACACAAATGGAACATGAAGATGAGCATGGACCCTTTAAGGAGGTGTCTCAGAGACTTGAGAGCTCCCACAGTGACAGCTGAGTATCTGTTTTTTCCTGAGTGTGTGGTGGTGAGCTCGTCTTGTCGCTTCTACTGAGCGAACTCCGTATCAGCCGCTTAAAGGAACGTCTTTCCCCTGACAAATGCTGCAGGATCAGGTTAAAATAATGGCTGTGGTAGGTGCGAGTGAGAAGGTAGGCTTAAAATAGCGGCATGTTCATGTTGGACCAGACGCCTTTGTCCTCACTGATTTAGACAATTTTTGGGGCCCCAGTTGTATCCTGAATTTAGGACACTTAAATGTCTTTTACAAACTGAACTCACGCTGCTTTGTTTCCAAGCGTGCCTTGACCCACTCACTGAATGTAGTTCAACTCATTGGCGTTATTAAAAGGAGAGTTTGATTCAGATTCATTAAAAAAACTGAGTAAAATAAGGGAGGAAAAGTGGTCCTCTGTAGCATCTTAGATAAAGTCCCTATGCTCAGTACCAGGTGTTGGCTGAAGGGGTGATAGGACCCCCATCATTAGGTTGGGGAGCAGTGGAGTGAACTTATCTAATACTGGTATCTGACCTCACAATGTTCCTGAGGCTGAATGCCATTAGTCTACAGCCTTCTTTTTCCAATGTGTATAAGTGTGTGTTGTAACTGAATTATGGGGTGGCACGGTGGTGCAGCAGGTTAGTGTCCAGGGACCTGGAGGTTGTGGGTTCGTTTCCCGCTCCGTGTGACTGTCTGTGAGGAGTGTGGTGTGTTCTCTCTGTGTCTGTGTGGGTTTCCTCCGTGTGACTGTCTGTGAGGAGTGTGGTGTGTTCTCCCTGTGTCTGCGTGGGTTTCCTCCGTGTGACTGTCTGTGAGGAGTGTGGTGTGTTCTCCCTGTGTCTGCGTGGGTTTCCTCCGGGTGACTGTCTGTGAGGAGTGTGGTGTGTTCTCCCTGTGTCTGCGTGGGTTTCCTCCGGGTTACTGTCTGTGAGGAGTGTGGTGTGTTCTCCCTGTGTCTGCGTGGGTTTCCTCCGGGTGACTGTCTGTGAGGAGTGTGGTGTGTTCTCCCTGTGTCTGTGTGGGTTTCCTCCGGGTGACTGTCTGTGAGGAGTGTGGTGTGTTCTCCCTGTGTCTGCGTGGGTTTCCTCCGGGTGACTGTCTGTGAGGAGTGTGGTGTGTTCTCCCTGTGTCTGTGTGGGTTTCCTCCGGGTGACTGTCTGTGAGGAGTGTGGTGTGTTCTCCATGCGTCGGCGTGGGTTTCCTCTGGATGACTGTCTGTGAGGAGTGTGGTGTGTTCTCCCTGTGTCTGTGTGGGTTTCCTCCGGGTGACTGTCTGTGAGGAGTGTGGTGTGTTCTCTCTGTGTCTGCGTGGGTTTCCTCCGGGTGACTGTCTGTGAGGAGTGTGGTGTGTTCTCCCTGTGTCTGCGTGGGTTTCCTCCGGGTGACTGTCTGTGAGGAGTGTGGTGTGTTCTCCCTGTGTCTGCGTGGGTTTCCTCCGGGTGACTGTCTGTGAGGAGTGTGGTGTGTTCTCCCTGTGTCTGTGTGGGTTTCCTCCGGGTGACTGTCTGTGAGGAGTGTGGTGTGTTCTCCCTGTGTCTGCGTGGGTTTCCTCCGGGTGACTGTCTGTGAGGAGTGTGGTGTGTTCTCCCTGTGTCTGTGTGGGTTTCCTCCGGGTGACTGTCTGTGAGGAGTGTGGTGTGTTCTCCATGCGTCGGCGTGGGTTTCCTCTGGATGACTGTCTGTGAGGAGTGTGGTGTGTTCTCCCTGTGTCTGTGTGGGTTTCCTCCGGGTGACTGTCTGTGAGGAGTGTGGTGTGTTCTCTCTGTGTCTGCGTGGGTTTCCTCCGGGTGACTGTCTGTGAGGAGTGTGGTGTGTTCTCCCTGTGTCTGCGTGGGTTTCCTCCGGGTGACTGTCTGTGAGGAGTGTGGTGTGTTCTCCCTGTGTCGGCGTGGGTTTCCTCCGGGTGACTGTGAGAACTGTGGTGTGTTCTCTCTGTGTCTGCGTGGGTTTCCTCCGGGTGCTCCGGGTTTCCTGCCACAGTCCAAAAACACACGTTGGTAGGTGGATTGGAGACTCAAAAGTGTGTGTGTGTGTGTGTGTGTGTGTGTGTGTGTTGCCCTGTGAAGGACTGGCGCCTCCTCCAGGGTGTATTCCCACCTTGCGCCCAATGATTCCAGGTAGACTCTGGACCCACCGAGACCCTGAACTGGATAAGGGTTACAGATAATGATAATGATAACTGAATTATACCGAAGCTCTTATCTATGAGTTGCAGTCTGTTAATTATTTATTTATTATTTATATATATATTTTGGTGTGGACACCATATTGGGGACCATTTGTCTGGTTTGAGAGCGCATCACTGATGTAAACAGATGGGAAAGATGGCTACATTTATTTCACACAAAGCTCCTCTCCCTTCTTGGATGATAATGTTTTATCGCTGTTGAGACCGTCCGCCGAAAATATCCCTCTGATCTGCCTTAAGGTTTAATAAAGTGGTTCTCCTTGTCTGAAGCTGTGAGTGATCAGTGACACTCTGCCTACACCCTCCGTAGGGCACAGTGTAAGTCATAAAGTAGCGGTAGTGCATTGTATGTAAACAGTAATTTATAGTCAACTATATGTTTCACGTTTCCCTGTTGAATTAGCGTCTAGCCACTGTCTGGATGCAGTATTATTTGGTTTCATTATCTGTGATGTGCCCTGTGTAGGGTTAGAGCTGGACGATACGGCCTACATTTATATCACGATATATTTCTTAAATTCGGTCGATTCGATATAATTCTGATATCGATATGAACAATAAAAAAAGCCACAGAAAAACTGGCAAAAAAGTGAAAGCAACATGACATTACCATCAAACAACATCTTCTTGGCTTTGTCAATATTAATGATGTTTAATTAATTTTAAGAGTGTAATGAACTGATGGTACTGATCGATTACAGTGCGACAGATGCTGTAAAAAACAGATATTTAAATACTGAAACTGTGTTTAACAGTCATATCATTGTTATTGAAACGTTTTATATTGTGATATATATTGATATTGAATTATTGTCCAGCCCTCTGTAGGAACTATGGCGGTGTTTGCTCTGTTAACAAACATGACTAAGACAAATGAGTGAGGGATCCATACTTATATTTCTCTAATTTTAAGACTTAAATGAGAATTGAAGTATTGTGAGAAACAATAACACCCTGTAAACATCACAGTCTTTATTTGAGTTGTGTGTTTGAGTAATGAGTAGGTCTCCAATACGGTGGCTGCTTTACACTGTGAAGCCACTGGCAACCCATGGATGATGGCTGCTTAAAAATGATACAGTTTAGAAAAAGGAGACATAGATTTATGTTAATATTAATTTGTATAAAAATGACCAAAGTGTCCCATCTCCTCGACTCATGAGTTTGTTTATTTTCAGTTATTTTGTATTAAACAGCCACCAGCGTCTTCCTCCAGTAAGCAGCCATTCAAAATAGCTTCCTTTGATTGGTCACAAACGGCATGCCCCTCCCCCACCCTGCCCCTCCCCCTGTGCCCACCCCCTTTCTACAGTCTCAGTTCAGCAGGTACTCGTTTTTCAGCCACTCTGTCGAGGAACACAGATTTGAATTTGTGCTACCATGTCTCAGAGGTTGCCAGATCCTCCTGTGACATGCAGTTTCAAATTTCTAAGGTCAAAATTACAAGTACAAATTATAGTTTACAATTAAAAATATTAAAAATACAAGGATACAATCTCTCCAATAAAAATACAAGTACAGATTCGATTCTACGAGTACTCAGATCAGGTTCTATAAGCGCTCCAGTTCTGCAAGATAATTATTCCCATATGTTCATGTTTACAGTTGTGTGTGTGAGTGAGTGCATGCCTCTGTGAGGAGAGTGTGTCATAGAGCTCAGGTTGCGATGACTGTGTTGCTGTACGCTGTGATGTAGTGATTTACCTCGTAGCTCTAGTACAGAGTGGGCTAAGGGAAACACGAGGTGCATTTTTTATCTTCCCACTAAACTATCACTTTAAACACTCCTAGCAGCCTGTGTTTTTTCACATGGGAGCATCTTTATTCCAGAGTGGGGATTTTCCCAGTTAAAGGCCATCCTCGTCTTCGTCAGAGCTTGGAGACGGAGCTCAGAGTCTCCACTGTCCAGCGCAGAGAAGCAGAGGCATGCTAATGAGTTTAACTAGCGGGTTAGCGGCCAGGCTCTGAGGGCTTTTTTGGAGCCGGCTGCCGGCTCATGACTGAGGAGATTAAAAGAGGCAGTAAAGAAACGGACACGGAGCTTGGGCGGACCCGGCTATTGACACATTTCAAGGGAAGCGATATATCAGCCGGAGAGAGCAGAGGCGTTTGGCCGCCGTACAAAAGCAAGGAGTTATGTTCATGATGTGAAGTCATCTCTGCGAAAGCCATTGTCACTGCCTGCTGCTCTTGATTTACGGCCCTGAAAACGCAGGTGTGTACCTGGACGGTCCGGGCCACGTCCTTCGCGGACGTCTCCACGTTGCTGGAGATCCACCCCTGCCCTTGATACGTGGATCCGGCTTCTGAGTCAAACTGTTAAACAAGGACAGGTTCAGCGCCGGCCCAGGATTCTGGAAGCAAACGGAAGCCGTGAGGTCATAGCATGGCAACTTTGGGACAGAGTTTCTCATTTGATCCGGTTCATTGTAGAGTTTTTATTACGAAAAGACCTTTATGATGCGCAGAAATGTGCCTCTTTAGTTTTGCACTGCAGCAGTGTGGATTATGCCTTTAATAATCGTTGTAAGCTTAAACCTCACCACTTAGCATTGTGCTGTTTTCACAATTCACAGTTTAATACAGTGTCACAACAGAACTGTTAAATAAGCCCCAGTAGAGCATCAAATAGCAAATACTATCAGAAAGTGAACCAATTTTCACTATTACAGTGTACTTCACTACAGCCCAGGGCTAATCATATCCTAATTGTAATGAAACATAGCTTCAGTCAGGGTCAGCATCATTTTTAAAACAATAAAAAATGTATATAGTGATAATAGTGATATTCTGACTTAGGCACAGTGAAGTACAAAGGAAAGTGGCTCAAAAAAAAGGGGAGTGACTTAAAGGCTAAGCACCACTTAATGGAGCTCCATGAATATTCCACATTATTGTAGTTACTGACAGATATAAGTATGAATTAAAATGAAGACAGCAGCTTAATTTGCTTTAAAACTGACAATTTTATTAAATTGACGGAAAAACCCAAGCTCGCTACGGAAATTCTCGAACGCGACCGTGACGTCACTGGTGGACAACAGCTGAACAACGCCGCGGTAAAACACCGTTATGACTGACTGTTATGACAGTATCTAGCTAAATAACCAACATTATTCATGACAATAGCCTAGCAATAAGCTAAACTCAAATGTAGAGGTACCGTTATTCTTGTAAATGTGATCGAAGTCGAACTCGAATTCATCCGACACTATAAACCTCCGTAATGCAGCTACGTAGCCGAGTATAATTTGAGCCACCGAGTTTAGCGAGTCAAGCTAACGTTAACTAACACCAACTAAAACAGGCGAAGTGAGTGTCCTTACCCTGTTTACCTCCATGTTACAGAGGCTCTTGAACACCTTTCGTTGGTGTCCTTACATGCCCATATTGTTGGAAAAGCGCCAGTGAAATGAGCTACAGATAACGGAGTGAGCGGAGGGTCCTTTCCAAAGTGTCCGTTTAAAGTGGACAAATTTAGTCCATTTTCTGGATATTTTGGGATCTTTGGGCCATTTGTTCACAGATGTCCCACTGTACATTGAATGATTGCAGCCAAAAACAACACACCTTTTCATCATTCTGCATTAAATTAAGTGCAGCTTCTAGAGTTGTTGTCCACCATCTACGTCACAGACAAGACGCCTATTAGAGTTTCCCAACACCGTTGGGGGGGGGGGGGGGGGGGGGGGTCCTTTTAAACCTTATTCCTTCAATTAGTAAGAAATAACGTGTTTTCTGACTCTCAATAAACACAAGTTAGGAACTCAAACTCCACTGGATTTATTTGTTTCACACTTTCATAGACCTGGGGCTTAGCCTTTAAGTCAGATGTACAATAAACCAAAAAAGAAGCCTTTAATATTATTATTATTGTGAACTAAATATATATTTATTCAATATTATTATTAACATTAATAAAACATTTATTTTGTTACAATGATCTGTTCTTGAAATTAATAAAAGTATTTTTCAGTGTTTTGTCAAATCTGCAAGAATATCGTTATCGCAAAAAATATCGTGATATTATTTTACGGCCGTATCGCCCACCCCTAATAATGAATAGCTTACACCCATCAACACAGAAGGACCTACATCTTAACTATAAGAATAAGAACGACTCTCTTATGCAGCTATTGGCAGAGCCATAGTTAAAGCTAGTCGATGGGCACTTTACAAAACTAAAGATGCTCCCAGATCTCGTCTGATTTAAGATCTGGACGGTGCAGCTGATTAGGCTTTGGTCATTTTAAAGGAGCCGGTTTCCTCAGGCAGGAGGTTTGTGTTCCTCTCTTGACTGTGGGATGTTTCTGAACTCGTGCAGGGGGCTGTGTTGGTTCCCGACGCCAGGCCATTAATCCTCCAGCAGAGAAATGTACGCATTCGCTCTTCCTCCGTACCGTTTTGTAGATTAGCAGAAACCCACAGCACAGAAATGTGTTTTAAATCCTCATTTGGCTCATGTTGTGGTTCTCTAGGATCTGTGGGCCTTCCAGGGCCCACCAGCCATCACCGTAAGTCACTGTGCCTCTGACACTGAGCCTTGTCTGGGCTCGGGCGAGTAGATTTTAGCCTCGTAGCTACGGCGTCTCTAATGTAGTCTTCAATTCAAATGACGCCTCAATTCAGCGCCGAGGTCAACACGAAATGTCAGCCTTATCCTCCTGCCAAAGGCACAGCCGTGGTTGTCATAGTGATCATTACACTCACATGGGTTTCTTTTTTTTTTTTTTTGGTGATCATTTGTCGAGGGGATACTTCGACACACACCTGGTATCAACACAAAGCAAAGAGAGAGAGGAGGGAGTCGCAGACAATGTACGAAAATAACTTGCACATCCTCCTTTGGCACGACACATTTTTCTGTCATTTTCGGCGACGGCGGTGCTGACGTTATCTGGCCCCTGTGTTTTTTTATTTATTATTATTTGTTTTGCGTCCCCCTTGAAAGCCGAGATGGGTATCGTCGTGACAGAGAGTGCCGGGGATTGAACAATGCGGCGGTAACCATCGGCTGCCCTGGCCACCGTTTAACATGGAGATTGGAAAAGGAATCAGCGTGCTGTCCTCCTGGACCTGCATGTAAATGAGAGGACTCTCTCCCGCTGTTCTCTCTCTCTCTCTCTCTCTCTCTCTCTCTCTCTCTCTCTCTTTCCTGTCCTTCTCTCTCTCTTTCTCTCTAATGGCCGAGAAGAAGAGCCTCCTCCCCCGTTCCCGAGGATGGAACCGGGACCAATCCTGATTAGTGTCCCTGTTTTTGAGTGACAGGCTCGCGTCCAGGAAGGCACTGCCGCAGGCGCCGCTGCCAAGCTGCTGTCAAACCAATATCACTGTATAAAAAAAAGGAAAGAGCCATCTTTTCTCCTCCATGCTTTTTTTTTTTCCTTAACCCCCTTACCTCCTCCTCCATTTTCTCTCACACACGCCCCCTTCTTTCTTCTCTTTTTTTTCTCTCTCTCCCCTCTCCTCCTCCCTCTCTGGGTGGCTGTATCCTAGCTTGGCCACGTCCCCTGCCTGTGTTAGTAGGACGGAGTGTGATTTACAGTAGCTGGAGAGTTTCCCTGGCCTAAACCCGTCCCCTTCGTCTGCTTCGGGTAGGCGGCCGTAGCACTCTAGCAACTGCCTGTTGTGCCATTAGCGTCATAGCACCTACTGCTGCCCACCCCTGCTTCCTGTCCCCGTGCACACTGCTACTTTTATCTCCTTCTCCTTCTCCTTTGGTTCTTCTGCTTCTGCCAGACCACACTGAGGCATCTTTCCATTTTTTTTTACATTTGTTTGGGTTTCCAGTGATTCATTTAATCTAGAGGTCTATGCTTTTTTTTTAACACCACGCTCTCCATGTCCATTTATTTCTTATTGCCCCTGCTTGCTGCTCCTAAAGAAGAGAGTGATTACTTTCTCGGAGCATGCTAATTAGCCTCTTCCATGTTGTAGCGCTGACTCTGTTATTCCATTTCTCTTTGAAGGTAAATCTGAGATTATTAGTCCAGGGACTTCTACTTTTTATTTTTTTTTAGTGTGTTGCGGTCTCTAAAAATGGAAGAGTGGAAGAGTAGGTGAAGGCTGGAGGGTGAGGGGGAGGGGAAGAAAGAGAGGGACAGAAAATAAACGGCCGTGTGAGAGAGAGAGAGAGAGAGAGAGAGAGAGAAAGAGAGGAAAAAAAAGGGCGCTTCATCTGCAAAGAGGAATTTCAGAGGTCTTCGGAGCCAAAGCTCGTCTCATTCTCTTCCAAGAACACTTCTCCTTCCTGTTTCACCTCTGGCACGGAGCCCACCGTGCCCGCAGACCTCCGAGGCCGTGCCGAAAATACACAGATGGTAATATGTAGTACACTTCACTACGACATCGCCACCATTATATATAGCAGGGGCCATGCTGCGAGTGTGGTCTCACTCCAGCTCTGTGAAAGATGGGGGCCGTTCAGCGCGGCGCGGAGGGCCAGCAGAAGCCAAACTTCAGCGGAAAGCAGGCCGCAGGGTCTGTGCGGTGATACCCGGCCGCTCTGCACCGTGTCGAGCCACTGGGCTAATGTGGAAATATTCAGCTTTAAGGACTTTGTCAGTAAGAGCAGCTCAAAAGCTGGGAAACTCGTTAAACACACAATAGGGTTGTGGCCAAAAAGCTCAAGGTTGTGTAAATATTTAAGGCTTCGGTATTTGCATTTATTATAAATAATACACAAATAATTTGTTTATTTGATTCACTCTTTGTTTGGTTTGTGTTCATAGCGTTCCAATTTGAGACTTGTTTATTTATTTATTTTATCATACAAACCAGCTTACAACTCACTCACTCATGTTTAACAGTCTGAACTCTTTCCACAAGGGGGCGCCATTAGCAGTCAAACGCATTTTGATGTTTTATAGCAGTAGAGATCAGTGTAACTACATCATTTAGTCATAAATCCATGTGATTGTTCATTTTTAGTAATATTAATATGTGCAAAAATTTTCAGTAAATATTGTGTCATATATTCTTGTTCATATTTTAAAATTGATAAGTTATAGTCTCATTTTTTCATTTATTTTGGAAAGAAAAGACCATCGTTTTCTATACTTTTGCTATGTATTTTCATGCAACCTAATGCTAACAGAACTTAAATCACATTTAAAATATGAATAATAACCACCTTCAGCTTCTCAGCACGTGTTTAAATAGATCATGTGTCCCCCCCTTGCTTCTGTAACAACGTCTGCTCTCCTAGGAATGCTTCCTCTAGAAGTTTAAAAACTTCTGTCAGGACTTGACAGGATTTAGCCCTGAGAGGAGTAGCGAGGTCAGGTCCTGATGTTGGAAGATTCGTTCTGGACCACGAAGGTGCTCCATCACTAGAGAACACAGTTGCACTGCTCCACTGCCAAATGCTGAGGGACTTTATAAGCCCTCTATCAAACTGTAGCCACTGGTCATAGAGTGACCTTAAGCTCCTATGAGGGTTGTTTACACACTTAGGGGCCCAACCTACCTATTAATGCCCTTCATTTCTAAAGACATTCATTTCTAAGGATTAGTAGATCTCCTCAAACTTTTGGCCACGTGGTGTGCTTTTTCTACTATTTACAAACATGGTTTTGATTGAAGGATTAAAATATAGCTCCAAATGTGTATTTCTAAATTAGTCAGATTCAGAGAGTCAACACTAAATGAATCTAATGCCAGTGTCATCTGGCAAAATCAGACACAAACTGATGTAGTGATTTGGGTTGGAGTTGCTCGAGTATGAGTCAGAGTGTGTGTGTGTGTGTTGGTGTTTAAAATATAGAACATACAAATAAATATTTTTGACTTGGTGAATCCCAGAGATTCTTTTGGCCAAGACCCATGCTGTGTCCGAAAATGTGCCCTCTTCACTACATAGTGCACTATTTTGGTGTTCGGCCATTTTGTATTGGTGTTTGAAAACATGGACAATTTTAAGTGCGCTCAAACAATCCAATGCGCGCTACAACAAGTAGTGTACAACTTACGTACCCTAGCGAATAACAGATACCCATAATGCCCTATGTTGTGTGGTCATAAAAAGTGCCTTACGTAACAAGACGTATGAAATAGTGAGTAGGGAGTCATTTGGAACACAGCTCAAGAGTTAAACGTCTGTCAAATTCTTGATTGACAGTAAGGAAAACTCTGGAGTCTGGACCTGTGTTTCTAGATCAGACTAAAGGACTACGGCGCTAAGAGTCTGGCCTCGTTTGTTGGCTTCGTCCCATCTTTCCTTGCACTCATGTGGACTGTTTTGTTTCTCGTCCACACTTCTCTTCGTCACTCAGGCCTGATCTGAGAGCTCCCCAATTAACGGATTGGCCGCCCCCCCGTGGAGCTCCGTTAGTCACTTGAGACAGTGTGCGGCCGGCAGCCCCACGTCCTTCCCGCCATATTGTCGGCCGTGCACTAATAAGGCATCGCTGACCAGCAGGCAGACTCATTAGCATAGCCTGCGGCCGTGTAACCCCCGCCAGAGCCCAGCCGGACACTTAATTACTGCCACCAACCACTCCTCATCTCCTTTCATTCAGCCACCCCCCCCCCCCCCCCCGGCTACTGATACTCAAACCAAACCACAACCTCACCTTACCCATCACCCCTTCTACTGTCCATTATTGCCACTGGCACGCACTCCCCCGTGTATCAGATGTGCCAAGGCAGGATGGTGGTTGGGTTTGATTTTTAAGTGAATATATTGGCAGACTCCTCCTTGGATCACCACCTTAACGTGGTGGAGGGGTTTGCGTGCCTGTGTGAGCCTAGGAGCTATGTTGTCGGGGGCAATAGCCCCTGGTAGGGTCTCCCAAGGCAAATTGGTCCTAGGTGATGGGCCAGACAAAGAGTGATCCATAAAGACAAGGATGAAAAAGATAACAACGAGGACACAGCCTCCCTTGCCCGGAGCAGGGTTACCGGGGCCTCACCCTGGAGCCAGGCCTGGGGGAGGGGCTCCTTGGCGAGCGCCTGGTGGCCGGACTTTCACCTATGGGGTCCGGCCGGGCTTAGCCCGAAGGAAATACATGGGTCCACTCTCCCATGGGCCCACCACCTGTGGGAGAGGTAGTAATCCGGGTCTGGTGCATTGTGGATCGGGTGGCGGTCGGGGTCGGGGGCCCTGGCGTTCTGATCCTCGGTTACTGAAACTGGCTTTCGGAACATGGAACGTAACCTCTCTGGTGGGAAAAGAGCCTGAGCTGGTGCGCGAGGTTGAGAGGTACCAGCTAGATATAGTTGGGCTCACCTCGACACACAGTATGGGCTCTGGAACCAATCTCCTTGAGAGGGGCTGGATGCTCTTTCACTCTGGAGTTGCCCAGGGTGAGAGGCGTAAGGCAGGTGTGGGCTTACTCATAGCCCCCCAGCTTAGCGCCTGTACGTTGGGGTTTACCCCAGTGGACGAGAGGGTAATTTCCCTGCGCCTTCGGGTTGGGGAAAGGGCTCTGACTGTTGTTTGTGCTTATGCACCGAACAGCAGTTCAGAGTACCATGCCTTCTTGGGGACCCTAGAGGGAGTGCTGGAGAACACTCATTCTGGGGACTCCATTGTTCTGCTGGGGGACTTCAACGCTCACGTGGGTAATGACAGTGAGACCTGGAGGGGCGTGATTGGGAGGAACGGCCCAGCTGATCTGAACCCGAGTGGTGTTCAGTTATTGGATTTCTGTGCTCGTCACAGTTTGTCCATTACGAACACCATGTTCGAACATAAGGGTGTCCACAAGTACACCTGGCATCAGGACACCCTAGGCCGCATTTCGATGATCGACTTTATAGTCGTATCATCTGACCTGCGGCCATATGTTCTGGACACTCGGGTGAAGAGAGGCGCTGAGCTGTCAACTGATCACCACCTTGTGGTGAGTTGGATCAGATGGCGGGGGAGGATGCCGGACAGACCTGGCAGGCCCAAACGTGTGCTGAGGGTTTGCTGGGAACGTTTGGCAGAGGAACCTGTCAGAAAGATCTTCAACTCCCACATCCGGCAGAGCTTCGACTGCATCCCGGGGGAGGCTGGTGACATTGAGTCCGAGTGGGCCATGTTCCGGACCTCCATTGTTGAGGCGGCTGAACGGAGCTGTGGCTGCAAGGTTGTCGGTGCCTGTCGGGGTGGCAACCCCCGCACTCGGTGGTGGACACCCCGGGTGAGGGGGGCTATCAAGCTGAAGAAAGAGTCCTATCAAGCCTGGTTGGCTCAGGGGACTCCGGAGGCAGCCGACAGGTACCGGGGAGCCAAGCGGCTTGCGGCCTCGGCAGTCGCTGAGGCAAAAACTCGGGTGTGGGAGGAGCTCGGTGAGAACATGGAAAACGACTTTCGGTCGGCTCCAAGAAGTTTCTGGCAAACCGTCAGGCGACTCAGGAGGGGAAAGCAGTTTTCCACCAACACTGTATATGGTGGGGGTGGGGAACTGTTGACCTCGACTGGGGACGTCATCAGACGGTGGAAGGAGTACTTCGAGGATCTTCTCAATCCCACCAGCACGTCTTCCGCAGAGGAAGCAGAGCTTGGGGACCCCGGGGGGGGCTCGTCTATCACTGGGGCTGAAGTGGCCAAGGTGGTAGGGAAACTCCTTGGCGGTAGGGCCCCGGGGGTGGATGAGGTTCACCCCGGGTTCCTCAAGGCTCTGGATGTTGTGGGGCTGTCCTGGTTGACACGTCTTTGCAACATCGCGTGGACATCGGGGGCAGTGCCTCTAGACTGGCAGACTGGGGTGGTGGTTCCCCTTTTCAAAAAGGGGGATCGGAGGGTGTGTTCCAACTATAGGGGGATCACACTCCTCAGCCTCCCCGGTAAGGTCTATGCGGGGGTACTGGAGAAGAGAGTCCGACTGATAGTTGAACCTCGGATCCAGGAGGAACAATGCGGATTCCGCCCCGGTCGTGGAACACAGGACCAGCTCTTTACCCTCGCTAGGATCCTGGAGGGTGCATGGGAGTTTGCTCAACCAGTCTACATGTGTTTTGTGGATCTGGAGAAGGCATTCGACCGTGTCCCTCGGGGTATTCTGTGGGGGGTGCTCAGGGAGTATGGGGTACTGGGCTCTTTGTTACGAGCTATCCAGTCCCTGTACAAACAGAGCAGGAGTCTGGTTCGTATGGCTGGCAGTAAATCTGACTGGTTTCCAGTCAGAGTTGGACTCCGTCAGGGCTGCCCGTTGTCACCGGTTCTGTTCATAATTTTTATGGACAGAATTTCTCGGCGTAGCCAAGTGGCGGAGGGTGTCCGGTTTGGTGGTCTCAGGATTCCATGTCTGCTTTTTGCAGATGATGTGGTCTTGTTGGCTTCATCGAGCCGGGACCTCCGGCTCTTGCTGGACCAGTTTGCAGCCGAGTGTGAAGCGGTAGGGATGAGGATCAGCACCTCCAAGTCCGAGTCCATGGTACTCAGCCGGAAAAGGGTGGAGTGCTCTCTCCAGGTTGGAAGTGAGATCCTGCCTCAAGTGGAGGAGTTTAAATACCTCGGGGTCTTGTTCACGAGTGAGGGAAAGATGGAGCGTGAGATTGACAGGCGAATCGGTGCAGCGTCAGCAGTAATGCGGGCTCTGTACCGGTCCGTTGTGGTGAAGAGAGAGCTGAGCAGAAAAGCAAAGCTCTCGATTTACCGTTCAATCTACGTCCCAACCCTCACCTATGGTCACGAGCTTTGGGTAGTGACCGAAAGAACGAGATCGCGGGTACAAGCGGCTGAAATGAGTTTTCTCCGCAGGATGTCTGGACTCTCCCTTAGAGACAGGGTTAGGAGCTCGGACATCCGGGAGAGACTCGGAGTGGAGCCGCTGCTCCTCCACGTCGAGAGGAGCCAGCTGAGATGGTTCGGGCATCTGGTTCGGATGCCTCCTGGACGCCTTCCTGGAGAGGTGTTCCGGGCATGTCCAACGGGGAGGAGGCCCCGGGGCAGACCAAGAACACGCTGGAGAGACTATATGTCTCGACTGGCCTGGGAACGCCTCGGTATACCCCCGGAGGAGCTAGAGTCGGTGGCTGGGGAGAGGGAGGTCTGGGTTTCTTTGCTCCGACTGCTTCCCCCGCGACCCGGACCCGGATAAGCGGTGGATAATGGATGGATATATTGGCAGATTTGAGTAGTTTCCCTCTGCCCTGAATGTAAACCATTAGCAGCTATCAGAAGATTTTAGCATCAAGCAGAAACTGCAAGTCTAGATTATTATGCATTTACCTCAAAGCATGACTTCATTACACGGTTCCTGACACTCTGTGCCACACAGTTGTGTTCTATAAGGACCCATGTGACCTGTCTGATCTGTATGCTTTTTTTGGTACCTGGTCCTTGGTAGCATGCATTGTTTGTACTTGGCTCACTTGGAACCATGTGCGAGCAGGTACTAAAAAAAGAACCCAGTTCTAGGTATCAGGACCATATATATCTATTGGAAATGCAACAAAGGGCGGCAGAGTGGTGCAGCAGGTAGTGTTGCTATCACACAGCTCCATGAATCTGACGGGTTGTGGGTTTGATTCCTGCTCCGGGCGACTGTCTGTGAGGAGTGTGGTGTGTTCTCTCTGTGTCTGCGTGGGTTTCCTCCAGGTGACTGTCTGTGAGGAGTGTGGTGTGTTCTCTCTGTGTCTGCGTGGGTTTCCTCCGGGTGACTGTCTGTGAGGAGTGTGGTGTGTTCTCTCTGTGTCTGCGTGGGTTTCCTCCAGGTGACTGTCTGTGAGGAGTGTGGTGTGTTCTCCCTGTGTCTGCGTGGGTTTCCTCCGGGTGACTGTCTGTGAGGAGTGTGGTGTGTTCTCCCTGTGTCTGCGTGGGTTTCCTCCGGGTGACTGTCTGTGAGGAGTGTGGTGTGTTCTCCCTGTGTCTGCGTGGGTTTCCTCCGGGTGACTGTCTGTGAGGAGTGTGGTGTGTTCTCCCTGTGTCTGCGTGGGTTTCCTCCGGGTGACTGTCCGTGAGGAGTGTGGTGTGTTCTCCCTGTGTCTGCGTGGGTTTCCTCCGGGTGACTGTCTGTGAGGAGTGTGGTGTGTTCTCCCTGTGTCTGCGTGGGTTTCCTCCGGGTGACTGTCTGTGAGGAGTGTGGTGTGTTCTCTCTGTGTCTGTGTGGGTTTCTGGGCAGTGGAAAAGTGCCAATAATAGGTCTATCCCAAAACCTAAAAATTGGGACAGCCACGTGCACTATGACGTAAAATGCTCTCTATGTAGACAGCTCCGTACGTTTTTATGACAGACCCAGTGTCTCTGAATTCTTAAACATGAGTGAGTATGTTTGTGAATGAGTTACATGCCAGTTCCACCTAAATACAGTATTAGCAGCTATTGGCACTATGTTCAAAGTGCTGTGTTCTTTGCTATTTTCATTTCTCCAAAGTGCTTGATTCAGCTGAGGGTGTGGTATGTCGCTTTTGTTTTGAGGTGAGGAAGATGCTAAGCTACGTTCTGCTCAAGCAATGGTAATGTGAAGTGGTTGCTGAGTGTACTCTCCTATTTCTGATCGAGTTAAAGCCTCTGGACCCTTGCCTCTCTGTGCTAGCGTCTTTTTCGTTGGCTCTGGTGGAATATTGATGGCTGCTCCCTAGTTTAATCGACTAATGGCCTCTCCGCCTTCCTTCCACTCCGCTGAAGCAGCCTGCCCTCTACTAGCCATCTCCCTCCACCCCCATCCTGTGCCCTTTCCATGACCTCTGGGGTCAGCCAGGCCAATTTTTATGGCCCACTGAGTGGCAGAATAGCCGCAGTGTGTTGGTAGGCAACCTCACGCAAGTCATGTGGTCACGGCCCTGGAGGAAAGCCTGCGTCTGCTCCTTCCTGTCGTGGCCACTCTCTCGGACACGGAGACGGGAGAGGGAGAGACACACAGATTGCGTTTGACTCTGTGACTCATGCAAACTAGATCTCAAAATAAAAATACAGCTCATAAGCCATGACATGAGGTTTATGTATGTAATGGAACTACGAATGTAAAGAAATTCTTAGAAAAGATAACACTGGAAATGTATTTTTTTTCCAGGGTCAGCAGCGGTGGTGGTAGGGACCAAAAATGTGGCATGATGCTTGAGACAGGGCTTTACAGTCTGGAAAAACTTCAGAAATATAGTGTATAAATCTCAAATAACAAATAAAAACACATGTAGGTTTGCTTATTGCTTTGTAGTGCTGGGCGATATGACCGCAAATCAATATCATGATTAATTGCAATTAATTTTACCTTGATTACAATTACAGAACTATTATTTCTTTTTGTTTTGTTTGTTTTTTTTTGTTATTTTTTTGCAACTCAAAGTTCACTGACAATAGGATCAAGTATTAAATCTGGGATTTCTGTTTCTAATGTTGCTGGGTTCATGTTTGATGATAAGATTGTGCTTCAAGTCACTAAAAGTGTTTCTTGTCTGTGTTTACATTCGACTTCTTTATCCATCCATCCATCCATTATCTGTAACCCTTATCCAATTTAGGGTCGCGGTGGGTCCAGAGCCTACCTGGAATCATTGGGCGCAAGGCGGGAATACACCCTGGAGGGGACGCCAGTCCTTCACAGGGCAACACAGACACACACACATTCACTCACACACTCACACCTACGGACACTTTCGAGTCGCCAATCCACCTGCAACGTGTGTTTTTGGACTGTGGGAGGAAACCGGAGCACCCGGAGGAAACCCACGCGGACACGGGGAGAACACCGACTTCTTTATCCATCCATCCATTATCTGTAACCGCTTATCCAATTTTAGGGTCGCGGGGGGTCCAGAGCCTACCTGGAATCATCGGGCGCAAGGCGGGAATACACCCTGGAGGGGACGCCAGTCCTTCACAGGGCAACACAGACACACACACATTCACTCACACCTACGGACACTTTTGAGTCGCCAATCCACCTGCAACGTGTGTTTTTGGACTGTGGGAGGAAACCGGAGCACCCGGAGGAAACCCACGCGGACACGGGGAGAACACCGACTTCTTTATATTAAAGTCAAAACACATTCAAATAACAGACACGGCATTTATCTTTGGTACGACCTGCTGAAGTTGCTCGGTTGGCCTCTGTGTTTAGGTTCTCCTCCATGTGGCAGATTGAATGGGGCAGAATCACGTGACTACAGCGCGGTAGTGTTGTTTTAAAGGGGAATTACATGAACACACAGTGGGCACATATTAACCCAAAAAAATTAAAAACGAATCTAATTAAAAAGAAAAATTGAATTGACGTAGTCTAGATTACACTGATTATAAGTTCCGAATGGTGATTTTTATTCATTTACGATTACTTGCCCAGCCTCGTTAATTAGGATTGAATAGAAATTGGTTATTTATTGAAATTCCTAATTATTTTAACAGTACAATGTAATAACGTCAGTCCTTCTACTCGTGCGGACTCAGGAAAAGCCAGCCATCACATGCTGTGAGAGAGGAAATGTGAACTGTTAACGTAACAGAAAGCTACACTGGTGCGATCTATGTACTTGACATGTTTACTTTGTTGTGACTCAAGCAGTGGTGGGTTTGATTCCAGTTGACGGCTGTTTGCCACTGTAGCGTACAGCACAGCACTTAACCCCCGCGTCGCTACGAGAGGCCTGCCCAGTCCCTGCTGTTCAACCCAGTGGCCTTGGGCAGAAAGCGTCAGCTGAAGTGCTGGCTGGTGTGAGGTCACCGCGAGTGCGGAAGCAGCGGTCAGCCTGAGGATAGCGTCTGGCCGAGAGAGGGAGGAGAGTCTTAGGGGCTGCAGTGCTCCCTCTGAGACAACTGTCTGGACGCTAAACGGCCTGTCCGATGACCACACGGACGCCTTGACGCTTGTCTCAGTCGGTCAGACCGGAGCACTTAGTGATGGCTGGCTGGTGTAGGGCTCAAAATAAAAAAGAGAGAGCGAGAGAGAGAGAGAGAGAGGGAGTGATAGAGTGTTTGAGAGAGAAAGAAAGGGATTAAGAGAATTTAGGAAGAGAGAGAGAGAACTAAAGAAAATGAGAGAGAGATTAAGAGAAGCCCTGTCCACACATATCAGGATTTTTTTGAAAGTGTATTTTTCATCTGCTTATTTGGCCTCCCATACACGTGAAAAAAGCACTTCTGTTTTTTTAAAATGAATGTTTTTGAACGTGACCTCCTGAGTGGACACTGAAGAATCTGTGTGTAGTGTTTCCACGTGGATAGGAAAGATGGCATTGAACACATACACCACAGTGTGCAGCCCGCTCTGCACCTGGGAAAAGTTGAGGGTTGTGTGCCTTTTTTCAAGGGCAGGGCACATGTGGATGTTGAGGGAGGAGAAAGCACTGTTTCTTCACTCCCCACCCACTATTATTCCTCCCAGTCCTGGGCATGGAAGCTGTAACCTTTTGACCCCAACCTCGCTCCTCTTACATTGAGAAAGCTTTCTGAAATCTCTGACATCTGCCCTGCATGTTTTGTCTGGCTTTTCTTTCCATTTTTTTTTTTTCGCTGTCCTCCAAAGTACAATGTTGAAGACAAAGTTGTAATTGAATGTAGCTTTGCTTTTTCAAACAACAAAAACTTCACATTTCAAATGGAGATAAAAGCTAGAAAACATCTCATCTTCTCTGCATGATAAGGATTGAGTGAGTGTTTTAGAGGCAGTGGTTGTAGCCATGGAAACATAAACAACCTCATGGCAGTGAGCGGAAAGCTTTCTGTCGCTTTTTATGCTTTTGTTTTCTGTCAGAAATGTTTATAACACCACCTTCTTCGAACATGTGTGCTTCAGTTTGCACTCTACACCTTGAGCAGTATGCTTACATTCATTTTTCAGGCCTGGTGCATCAGATTTTATGAGGTTATCGCCCCCTACTGGACTGGCTCGCATTGTTTTGAGTGGTTCTTTTTTGGGGAGTGAGTTGTTGGTGTTGCTTTGAACGAAGGGTTTTTTCAAAACAGCTGTATTTTTAAAAATATCTGGGTATGTGTAGAAGAGGCCAGAGATGCAGAGTGAAAGAGCAAGAGAGAGAGAGAGAGAGATTGAGAGGGAGAGAGAGGGGGCAGAGGCAGGGGGTTGTTTCAGACAAAGCCATGCGGAACTGGAGCCCGAGCCGTGACCTTGGGAAATGTCAGGCCGCCCACAGAGTGGCCTGGCTGTACACCGCCGAAGAGAGAGAAAGAGAGAGAGAGCAAGCGGTGGGGCATAGTGCTGCCTAGCCTAGCCTAGCGTAGCCGCAGTTCAGGTCGAGTGTGTGTGCAGTTCCTTGTGTTCCTGCCTCAGAGACCTTGGGTCAGCAATCCAGCCATTTCTCTCTAACCACATTATGACCATTAGTGCCTGTCCGCCCCGCTGTCACATGGAAATGGGTCATGTGCGGCAGAACTTTGCAGCTCAGGTGATCTCCAGCTCCGTGCTGCTCATCAACTTCAGCAGACACGTTCACACACGCTCCCAGACCCTCCCCCTACACTAATGACCAGCTATGGTACGCATGGAAGAAAGTCATGTTTGAATATAAACCCTGGCACGGACACTCTCATAGTGGTGTTAGCCTGAGCACACAAAAATATGAATTAAAGAGTACATCCACCTAGTTTTAGAATTTCACAATCCTCGTTATATTTATAATAACCTTTGGACACTGTACTGTGATTAAACCGTATGTGTCTGTGGGATACCCCCCCACCCCACACACACACACCACTCAACAGCATGCTAGGCTAAATGCTAGGCTGTCTGTTAGCTGAAACAATAGAACTGGAAGTTAGTGTTCTCCTTTAACCGCTTATCTAGTACCGGATTCATTGGGCGCAATGCAGGAACATGCCCTGGAGGGGGCGCCAGTCCTTTGCAGGGCGACACACACTCACACACTCATACCTAGGGACACTTTTGAGTAGCCAATCCACCTACTGGTTCACACAAATGGTTTCTGTGAATGTCTCCAGAATTGTGTTGTACACAAGCTACCACTAGCGCTGGACAATAGTTCAATACCAATATATAACGCAATATAAAATGTGTCATTAGGAGTGATATGATTTTGACTGAGGGTCATAACACACCATCAGTTCAGCACTAAATTTAAAATTGTGTTTATTGGTTCTGGGCAGTTTTTGGGCTTTTATGTTGTTTATATCGATATCGAATATCGTATCGAATAATTTAGCAATAATCGTGATATCATTTTAGGCTGTATCGCCCAGCCCTATGTTGACGTCATGTTTATTGTCTGTTCTTGGCTGCTTTTCTGTAGCTTTTGATCATGTCAGTGTTAGAGTTATCTTATCAATTTTGGCTGCATCTCCCAGCCTTAGCTACCACAGGAACCCTCTCCACTATACCCCCCTCAAACAAACCAGCTTTGTCACATGAGGTAGTTAAGTTAATCATATTTATTTAGAGTTGTGAAGATCTGGTGGTGTTATATATTAATGTTAGCTCCACGCAACATGTCTTTTTTGTTGCTATGGAGCACTGATTTTCAGCAGCGCTCTTTATTTTGCTCATAGGGAAATCCAGGGAGGGCCTGGAAACCCTTATATGGTCACGGTGTCAAGTACAGACTTCACAAGACTTCAGAAGTCTGGCTCTACACAGCCTCTGTCTTAATGATAGCCAATGTCATTGATTTCCAGCAGAGTCCTTGTGGACTCACAGGGCTCCAGATTGCGGTACCGATTTTCTTTACATTTTCCAGGGATTCAGTTCCTGGTTCCTTGGTTTGTTATGAACTGGGCCGGAGCAGATATGACTGGGTTGAGCTGTGAAGGGTACGAAAGGGTCTAAGGCTGAAGGAAGTTGCAGCAGACCCTCACAAACAACCCAGGTCTGTGGCACTGGCCAGATGTGAGCTGATCTGGACGATTCCTGTGGGTGTTAATGTGCTGGTAGCATGTATTTATCGTAACTGAGTGTCCGGAGACACACAGAGGTTAAAGTTTGAAACGTTCATCACCATTTGAAACCACACTGATTGTTCTCACAGGGAAGACCAGGTCAGACACGGATTTCCTTATATGGTCATGACGCTGAAGACAGAAGTAGTCATGACTTCAGAGGTCTGTGGCGCTCTCGGTCTCCCTCTTAAAGTGAGAATGCGGAGGAAGGTGTCCATAGGAATTCCCTGCGCTTGTGATTTATGTGGCTTCCGTGTGCGTATGGGGGTCTACGTCTGGACCGAGGTTGCGGCAGCCCCCCACAAACCGCCCCCAGTCAGTGGCGCTGGCCAGATGTGTGTTGACTGTAATGATCCCCGTGGGTCGTTGGGACGGCGTTGCCTGGCAACGGTTTTGCCGTTCTCCTGTAAACAGAGAGCAACTCACTAGGCTTATGTCGGGGTCGGAGGGGTGAGGCAGGCCGTGATGCGCACAAGCAAGAGCGAATGAGAGCACGCTCAAATACATTTTTATTTATTTTTTTAACCGATCATATTCCCATGTCAGAGGTGGGGTGCCCTTTTCTTCTGCCACAACTTCTTATTATCCCTCTCCCACTGTCATCACCACTGTCTGAGAGAGAAGAAAATAGGGGTAAAAATAATTCTACTAATAAATATATATAACTATATTTAGATATAAAAACTCACTGATAAGTTTTGACATCTTTCACATCCAGGCCTCTCTCTCTCTCTCTCTCTCTCTCTCTCTCTCTCTCTCTCTCCCTTCTCTCACTCTCTCTCCCTTCTCTCTCTCTCTCTCTCTCTCTCTCTCTCTCCTCTCACTCTCTCTCTCTCTCCTCTCACTCTCTCTCTCTCTCCTCTCTCTCTCTCTCTCCCTTCTCTCACTCTCTCTCTCTCTCTCCCTTCTCTTTCTCTCTCTCTCACACTCTCTCCCTTCTCTCACTCTCTCTCTCTCTCTCTCTGCCTTCTCTCTCTCCCTCTCCCTCTCTCTCTCTCTCTCCCTTCTCTCACTCTCTCTCTCTCTCTCTCTCTCTCTCTCTCTCTCACTCTCTCTCTCTCTCTGTGTGTGTTGTGTTTTCTTGACATGTTCTTGTGGAGGGTTTGTTAATATGTATCAGGAATATTCACTTTCTTTGTTCGCCCTTGTCTGGCAAGCTGTAATGTTTTGCTTATGAATATTGATACATGAAGTGTATATTAATGACCCTTGGTGACCTTAACCCTATCCTTATTGGCTCCCTGGTGGTATCCGCAGCCTCATGAATATTAATTCGGTTCTGTAACCTCCATTACCCTAATCTTTGCTGTCTAGCCTCCCTGAAGGGCCCGTCGCCATGGTAACCCTTTTACTAGGCTCCTTTAGACCCTGGGAAGAAGAAAAAAAAATGGTTAAAAAAGAGAGAGAGGGAGAGAGGAAGAGTGAGCGAGAGAATGAGAGGCGAGTTATTCTCACGTCTCGAACGCCTTGTTTATGGAGGCAAACCTCAGACCCGCAGCGGTCCGAATTCTGTCGGTTGCCGCTCGTCTCTTCACGCAGTGTTGAGCTCGTAACGTTCATTTCTTGGCCTCGGCGACAGAGTGTCAGCTGGAAAAGGTCAAGCGGCTGCCTCTGAGGAAATACGCTGCTTTTCGTCTTTTTTTTTTTAAATGTTTTTCTTTTGAGCTTTTAACAAAAGCAAAATATTATTTTAGAAATAATATTAAAAAACACAGATGTTTAAGAAAATAAAAGACAAGAGATCGAATCTAGGCCCTCACTTCAGAGCAGAGCTGAATTTAACATATTATTTTTCGTGTTTACTAAATATCTGTTGCAGTTCTGAAACAAAATTGAGATAAAATTCATTATTTTAGACAAACAATTGAAGAAAATGTAGGTGATACACAACTGAGGGGTGTTCAGTAACTCCTCTGTATCGGTATGAAGTAACACGCATATTAGTTTTTCTATGTAGTCGCCCTCTACTTCTACACATGTGTTAGATCCAGCAGTTCTCTGAAAAACGATAATTTATGGCTATCATCAGAAAACCACTTTTCACAGAGGCCTTTCTTCAGATTTGGGAGCAGGTAAAACCCCTGAGGGCTGAAGGGTGGAGGACTAATGGCCTGGAGTCCACTGCCACACAGCGCCAGGCTCAAGCTTCCTCAGCACCCTTGTGTTACTCAGAATTGTAACAAAACTAAAGATAGAAATGAGCTGCTTTCTTTATATTCCTCAAAAAGAGACCCTACCTATAACCGTTATGAAATCACCCACAGGATTAGTAGATTATATCCATACGGAGAGTTTACTGACACCCTGTGTGCTGTGCTGCCTCACGTATAGGGTGTAATGATGTTTGAGCAGTGCACATCACAGAGTCCTGTGGAGCCCACGAGGCTGGAGTCCAGAGATTAAGACTGGGCACTCGTGAGTGTGTCCTATTTCGGGGTAGATTTGTAGCAGGATCCATCCTTCTTTTCCCTCTCCAATAGCCAACTCAGAGTTGTTTGTCTCTGTAATGCTAACCCAGGTTTCCGTAATCCCTGCATTGTATAAATGTTTATGTGTTGGCATTGTGAGATCTGAACATGGAAAACATGGGCATCAGCCTACGATCCCGAGCCCTCTTTTTGTTTCTTATTACTGTTTGGAAGGGACTGTATTTTGAAAAGTAAGTTCTGTGGATGGTGTCTCACGCATGATTTTAAAGTCCCTGTTGTCTGTGCTGTTGTTGCAGATGTGGACCCAGTGGAGGAAGGGGCGGTGGTGGCCGGCTCAGGGGAGGAGGACGGCTGGTTCGGAAACACCAGCGACAGCCCATCCGAGTCGTCCTACGGCGACGTCCAGGACGAGTCGCGAGCGTCTCCGCAGGATGGGACCACGCGGCCTGACCCCGACGCCTCGGCTGAGGGTCCGACGGGCTGCACGGCGCCCCCACAGCGAAGGGCCTCCCTTGAGCTGCTGGGGCTGGACACTCGGCTGCTGACAGCCCAGGAAACGCTGTCGTCGGTGGTCTCGTCTCTGTATGGAGACTCGGCCCAGGGGAACCTGGGGAAGCCCCTGAGCAGTAACCTGCGTCGGCTGCTGGAGGCAGGCTCACTGAAGCTGGAAGGAGGAGACCTGGTGGGGGGACGGGGGGCAGGCCGGGGGACAGAGTCTCCGCCGATGGGCTTGGCCTTGTCTCCGTCGTCCCACCATGCTCAGCAGCTTAGCGCGCTAGCCCGCAGATTAGCCAGCAGTAACAACAACAGCGGCAACTCTGCCACTTCTTCACCTGCGTCCGTCGCGACGGTCAAACAGGAGCCTAGTGACCCATTCGGACCGACGGAGGCTGCTGGCTCTGGCAGCGGTGGGTTCGTTTGGATCGGACAAATGGCCGACAAATGGCCACCGACGGCCAGCGGCAGTAGTTTGTCTCCCGACTCGGCCATTCAAAAGCTAAAAGCGGCCGCTAACGCCGTCCTCCAGGACAAAAGCGCAGTGGCCTCGTCCACCTCCGCCTCGTCGTCCTCGTCCTCTTCTTCCTCCTCTTCGGTCAGCTCCATGCCAGCTCTTAGTGGTCGCCAAGACGACGCCATGCGCTTTGACGCCTTCGCGTCACCCTTTAGCTCCCAGTCGGCTAGTTCCACGTTAGCTGCGCTGTCCAAGAAAGTGTCGGAGCGAAGCCAGCAGCAGCAGCAGCATCAGCAGCAGCAACAACAACAACAGACAGGAACCCAAGACCACCAGCCCTCTGCTGCCTCGTTCCTGTCCCTTGTCTCCATGACCTCATCAGCCGCTCTGCTCAAAGAGGTGGCGGCGCGAGCGGCTGGGAACATGCTGACTGATAAAAAGGAGCCAGCTCAGCCAGCGCTGGGGCTGGCAGCCACTGAGGACATCAAGCCCCTGCTGGACAGGAACCAGAAGGCCCCCACACCCACCCAGACTCTAGACCTTCTGCTGCCCACCACCCCCAAGGGAAGAGCCAAGCCCAGCAGTCAAGCAGGTAACAGCTTGCCCTCCGCAGCAGGTGCATGTAAACACTACTTTGCTCATTTAATTTCTCACGTTTGTGCAAAATGTGGACTGACAGCAGGTTTCTGACCACCTA
Organism: Hoplias malabaricus; assembly: GCF_029633855.1. Classification (NCBI taxonomy): domain Eukaryota; kingdom Metazoa; phylum Chordata; class Actinopteri; order Characiformes; family Erythrinidae; genus Hoplias; species Hoplias malabaricus. The sequence continues at coordinate 43,365,297 of NC_089807.1, forward strand.
GGAGTCCTAAATCCCAATTGTACACTACACACTAATTGGCCTTACTCATAAATATATTGTTTGTAGTATATTCTCAAGGGTTAAAGTGGAGTGTATTCAAATACCCACCGATAATTGGTTGATCTTAGAGGGAGACTGTCGTACCTCAATGAAACACATGTAAGTGGAAAGGGACGAGGGCTGGAACATTATTTAAACTTGGTGTAACACCTGCTTTGGTCACCAAACTCACGATAATAAGTTCTGGGTATGGATATGATACTGATCCTGTAGGTAGTTTTATAACGGCTCTAAGATGAGGGAAGCTTGAGCCTGGCGCTGTGTGACACAGTGGGCTCCAGGACATTAGTCCTCCACCCTACAGCCCTCAGGGGTTTTACCTGCTCCCGAATCTGAAGAAATATCCCAGTGGAAAGTGATTTTCCGATGACAGCAATAGATTTAACAAATGTGTAGAATTTAGCGTGATAACGTAGAAAAATAAAAACGTCATTCTGAACTTATTATTGAGTGCCCCTCACATGGTATTTTCAGAAAGGAATTGTGTATCTTTTTCTGCTGTTGTAAGGAGTAAAGAAGAACTAGAACTGGATAGTGATTACAGACGATGAATGGATGAATATCTACTACTTCACGAAATGTTATTAACGTATAATTTGGTTGTAAAAAGTATTATGTAATTCAGAAATCTCTTCAAATGCTCCACTTGCTGTTTACACACTGTGTGGGTGTTTCAACTTCTTTAAAGTGATCATTTTTGCCAGATTTAATGTTTGTAAACACAGTCACAGAGAGTTTTTTTGATGTGAAATACTGATTACTGAAACTGATGGTGATTGAGAGCAGACGTCTATTCATTCGTTCGTTCGTTCGTTCATTCGTTCTTTCATTCGTTCATTCATTCATTCATTCATTTGTTCATTCATTCATTTGTTCATTCATTCATTCATTAATTCATTCATTCTTTCATTCGTTCATTCATTCTTTCATTCGTTCATTCTTTCATTCGTTCATTCATTCTTTCATTCGTTCATTCATTCATTCATTCATTGTCTAATCCATTGTCTGTAACCGATTCTTTCTGATTGAGAAATCGCTAAGAATTGAATTCCTTTAAAAAGACTACGTAATGATATGTTTATTATGTTTTAAGATACGTTTTGGTTTCTGTTTACGTTTTGGTTCCTGTTTACGTCTGGGTGACCGTGGTTACAGACACGTTGAAACGCTGGTGGAATTTCCCGTTAAGTCGCTGCTTGAGCGTGGAACCGCAAAAATCACGTAGAGCCGTGAAGAGCACGTATTTATGCAATAAACAGGAACTGTACCTGAGGTTCGGGACATGGGAGATAGGAAGAGTGAGTGTAAGTTGAAGTGGCTATGGCAGGAGGGTCACACAGTGGGGTGTGTTTATGTGTATGTATGTGTGTGTGTGTGTGTTTGTGTGTGTGAGGGGCTGGCCGTAGACTCTGGGAAAGGTCTGTTAGCTCGGCGGGAGTTTGCTGGAATCGCCGGCACGTTCCCAGACCGGTTCCTCTCCCTTTCGGATGTGCCGCCTGCCAAGCGGAGGCCGGCAGTGTGTGCATGTGTGTGTTTGTGTGTGTGTGTGTGTATATGAGTGTGTTTGTGTGCGCGCTCTTTGCACACACACAGGCCAAGCGAGCGCTCCGAGTCCATCTCAGCAGATTCCCCCGGAATTTAGGTCAGGCTCTTCAGAGGCAGCACAGCCATCACAGTTCCCACTCTGCACCGGGGCCAGCCTACAGCAGCTCACAACCCCTGACCCACGAGCTGGTCAGCCCACAGTCCATCCTTCCCAAAGACCGAACCGAACCCAACTTTGGCCTGTTCGCTTTACAGGCTTGAAGTGGCCCGAGTCTTGTTTTTTCGCTGCTGAAAATGCACAGTACACTTGGGCTGGGTTTTTCCAAGGCGATATAGTATTAAGATCGTTTTTAGATGGTAGAGTGAGCATTACTTTGAATGCTCTCTCTCTTTTCTCTAGTCCCAGATTATTTCAGAGCTGTGGAGGGCTGGAAGCTGTGAGGGTGTCATGTATTTTTGTTCATCAGAAGCAATGTAAGTGCAGAAATGGGCCATCGGTGCAGCCCCATACATGCAAATGCGCCCTCAAAAGTTTGACTTTGTATCAGTTCTGTAGTTTAAGTGAGATTTAGAGGTACATACTTGAATTTCTCAGTTAAAAATACAGAATAAAATAATTTGCCTCATTTAAAATCTCTTCTGAAGCTCATCTCTTATTTTTTAGGTCCGGGAGATTTTATGTTTTATTTTTTTGTTTTAAACAGCATTCATTTCCAGAAATTCCATGTTCTACTATTTCCAGTGGGTATTTAAATTAACATATGTGTGTTTTAATTAGATGGTGATGTCCTCTCTGTTTAGCCTACGATTTAGAGTAAAGTTATAATTCACTTCATTCATTCATTCATTATCTGTAACCCTTATCCAGTTCAGGGTTGCGGTGGGTCCAGAGCCTACCTGGAATCATTGGGCGCAAGGCGGGAATACACCCTGGAGGGGGCGCCAGTCCTTCACAGGGCAACACACACACACACACATTCACTCACACACTCACACCTACGGACACTTTTGAGTCCCCCCCCCCCCCCCCCCAAAGTCAGTCACCCGGAGGAAACCCACGCAGACACAGAGAGAACACACCACACTCCTCACGGACAGTCGCCCGGAGGAAACCCACGCAGACACAGGGAGAACACACCACACTCCTCACAGACAGTCACCCGGAGGAAACCCACGCAGACACAGGGAGAACACACCGCACTCCTCACAGACAGTCACCCAGAGGAAACCCACGCAGACACAGAGAGAACACACCACAGCCCCCCCCCACAGTCAGTCACTCGGAGGAAACCCACGCAGACACAGGGAGAACACACCACACTCCTCACAGACAGTCACTCGGAGGAAACCCACGCAGACACAGGGAGAACACACCACACTCCTCACAGACAGTCACCTGGAGCAGGAATCGAACCCACAACCTGTGTGACTGCGACACTACGCGTACGCCCTAAGTTATAATTGCATATATTTATATTTGACTAATTTCTGAATAATTACAGTGACATACACTGAATACAGGACTTGGACTGGAAGATTTATCTATGGGAACGTAGAAAATAGAGCACAAAGACTCTGTGATTTGGCACCTGGAAATAACTGACCACTTGACACGAGTGTACAGACTTGTAACCCGAGCTTACCCTTAAACCCCAGAGCCGGCCTCTCCCCGAGCAGCCTGTGATATACGAATATCCAGGAAAGTGTTCCCACAGTCAGGGCGGATGGGAAACGTAGGACGTAGCGAGTAAAAGGTGTTAAGCTCCCGAGCTGGAAGTGAGAGCACCTGGGTTAAAATCATAATCTTAATGCGAGGCTCGGAATATCTCGCCGTGACACGAGAGAAGCTTCTCTCTCTGAGGGAATTGGCTGTTTCTATCAGGTGAAAATCCTCCGCTTCAGCCGATAGAGACCCTACTTTTTATCTAATGGGCAGGATGGCCGTGAAAGCCGTCGCTAGCTGTTGTCCCTTCCCCCTGTGCTCCGAGGACCTTCGCAGTCTTTCTGCTTCACGCGCAGTTTCCACGGTGATCTCCTCGCCGCCAAAGGTTGGGCCACAGATGGTGGTTTATTGTCGCAAATAGGCAGCCTCGAAGTTTTACACCCCGGGTCAATGAATGGCTGAGCGCGGTAATTTCACCAAACACTGATTACCAGATGTTTTTCAAGGAACACGACTGGAATACTTATGAAGCCATCCTGACACGGCCTCGTAGAATTTCTAATGCAATCATGCCAGCTTCTAATAAGACCAATTAAGCCCTAATGGACACCGGATATGGAGCCAACAACAATAATCGGCTTCCTAAAAACATCCTGGTGTTTGGCTTCCTTTGTGACTTCGGCATTGATCGGCGTGATCTTAGTAGTCACTTCGGTCGAGCGGATGGCGGCGAAGGTGCCGGCTCTGGGGCTCCGGAGAAATTAGCAACATTGCTGTTTATGTTGTAACAGAAATGCCGTCGTTACTAACAATAATTAACCATAAAATCACGCTGATGGCCCTGAGAGTACTGATGGCCGTCGCCTGGCTCTCTCTGACCATCTGAGATATGATCCTAAATGGCCTTTTAGTGTCAGGCTGTGTCAGTCGTAAAGATTATGGTGTGTAATATATTTTTTCTGCTCTGTCCACTCCCTAAGGTTCACCTGAGGATGGCGGGAAGCCCTTCCAGTGTCCGGTGTGCGGTCTGGTCATCAAAAGAAAGAGCTACTGGAAGCGACACATGGTGATTCACACCGGTTTAAAAAGCCACCAGTGTCCCCTGTGTCCCTTCCGCTGCGCTCGCAAAGACAATCTGAAGTCCCACATGAAGGTGAGGCAAAGTCCCTTTAACCTTTTGGACGGGATCCATTACGGGATCAATTAAATTAAACAGTTTATTAACAAAGGTGGTCAGATACATGTGAAAACCTACTCAGTGGAGGATGTCACTGCCTGTTAATACCTTTGTTTTTATCGTGCAAGTGTCAGTGTGGTGTATTTGGGTAAGGGGTACCCAAGCAAGGACTCAAACCCTAGTCTGCTGGCTGTGGCTGTTGTAGTGGTGTTTCCACTTAGGATAACTGCCCCTCCCTTCTTACCCTGCAGGTGCACCAGCACCAGGACCGCGGCGAGACGTTCCAGTGCGAGCTGTGCCCCTTCACATCCTCGCGCCACTTCAGCCTCAAGCTGCACATGCGCTGCCACCAGCACTTCCCACGGCCCGACCTCAAGGTGAAGGAGGAGCCCTCCACGGACACGGAGGAGGGCGAGGGCTCTATACTGGGGGACGGAGGAGCTGCCGGGGACCCTGCGATGACCACCGAAACATCCTCGTCCCCTGCGCTGTCCCAGGCAGACGGACACCTGCTGCCCTCTCCCGGAGAGCACTCCAACCACGTCCACATCAAGGAGGAGCCTCAGGACGTGGCCGTGACCTCGCCTTTCGCCCCGCTCTGCAGGGAGCGTCCCGGCAGCAGCAGCAGCGGATCCCTGGACCTACCTGGGCTCAAGAGCAGCCCCCCAGGGCCCGGAGCAGGACCAGGACCCACAGCCGCATCACTTTTCAGCCCAGATATTAGCACCAAGACAGCAACGGACCTGCTAATGAAACTCTCCGGTAGGAAAACTTTAGCGTTACAGTCCCTCACTGACCAAGAAATGTAACCGTATGCAACAGTGGGCCAGGGTTTGATCTCCCAGGTCTGTTCCTTGGGTTAAAGCCACTGTCAAGTATTTTTAAAGGTAGAAACATTTATGTAAACTATGAGGCACAATAAGCATTTACCCATGTCATGTTCTGTATTTATTTGTAGATAGCGATGCAGGGTAACGATTGCAAATACACAATACAAATATCTCTACCAGCTGCATGCTTTGAACTGCAATGTTTGACAGTGGCATCACCATGGCAACCTAAACAATTGGAGCACTAGTGCTAACAAGAACGTCCTAGGTTTGTACGCCCCTGCAGCTGACGATTCTAGAGGGAAGAATGGTGGCGAGGAGGCTGCAGGGTGTTTCAGAAAATGCGGTATCATCGCTAAGAGGACGTGTACAGTGTTTCATTAAGAACAACAGCCTGAGTAACATATCCAAACCCAGCAGGGCTTTAGAGGCTGAATGTGCTCGGAGGCTGTGTCTTTATCCAGGCGAGTGACATACATTTATTGCTGGTCTTCAAATAATGGTCTTTGTGAGATTGTGTGACATATGGCATCAACACATAACCGTACGTGTCCCCGCCAGGCGAAGAGACTTATCATGAACCGATGCTGTCTTTAATGGTCTATAAGCTATTAGCTTTATCTAACTTCTGAATGTTTATAATGGTCTACCACTAGTGGTCCGCCGCCAGCATTTACAAGGTGTTTCCAGACATAATTATTGATCGTAGCATGTTTATAAGCCTGTTTACCCTTTTTATCAGATGTAAAGATAAAGGATTCAAGAGAAAGTGTGTGTTGTGGCAGGTCTGGGTTCAGCAACTAAATCTGAAAGTGTCTGGCTTTGATAGTTTCACCAAACAAGCAACTACTGGATGCTTATGTATAAGGTCTTCCTTCCTCACATTAAACAAAATAATTTAAAGTACAGTTTATAATACACTGAGGACAGAAGGGGTCAGAAGCGTCGTGCCGTGTGTTGTGATGTATTAGCAAACGAAAGTATAACGCCGTCTGAGCTTAAGCTCGCTTGTGGACGAAATTGGAAGGGTTAGAAAGTTAAATTGCTTTTGGGTCGTGACTTAATGATGAAGGACAGATGTGGGTCCTGAGGCAAGACCATTTGAGAAGTGCTACTCTTAGCCTAAGTGTGCTAAAACCCTGGCATTTTCAGAGTTATTCCCTTCCGCCTAACAAAAAAGTTTGGACTTGTTTAACTCTGTGGTAATGGAAGTGCCAGGTTATTTTGAGTCAACAGCAAGATTGATGCGAGAGGGTTGCCCAGGGTTCAGGCGTAAGGTCAGCGACAGGGCCACTGCCACCCCACTTAATGCAGAGTAATTAGATTGAGATCTTGGCACGGTGAAAAAAAAAGGAAAAACCTTCGGAACATTAGATTAATTAAAAATTCATGCATAATTCATAATTAAAAAGGAATCCGTAATTGGAAATGATTAGCGCCCTCAGCTGAAGAGTGTGACCTCCTGGCTGGATGCGTTGGGGCTGCTCGGGCTTAGCCGCCTCCCCTCTTTGTCTCTTGTGCATGTGTGTGTGTGCGCAAGTGTGTGTGTATGTGTAGGGGCCTTGCGGGGCGACCGATACACTCCGTTCTCAGACTCCCAATCAAGCCCTTCTGGTCCCTTAGGAGCCACACCAACCCTCAGCAATGTCAGCCCAGAGTCAGGAGACAGGAGAGCACGGGTGGACATCTTAGTTAAATTGGTGTAGAGACAGAAGAAATAGAGGAGACAGTAATGAGGAGAATTACCGTAGCTGCTCTGTTTGGTATTGGTGAAGGTGGTGCCATTAGGGATGTATGATATTATCAGATACATTTTGGTATCACGATTATCTCTGTACCGATATTTCTGACTGATATTTGATGACAATTTTTTCTGGTGATGTACAGGCTATTGTGACCATTCCTCTTCCAGTCTTTCCATGTCCTATGGATCCTCCACTTTCCCTTTCAGTTTCCTGTGATCAAAAACATTACGTCCCACCTCCACCCTGTCACATCTCTCTCCTGCTTTTCCACCGCATGCTACCTACAGTACTCGACTCTACTCGCTTTTTGGTCCTTGGTACCTGGTCCGTTTTCAACTACCAAAGCCCACCCCAGAAATGTTGCCAGTGATGTCACAAATCACTGTCTCTACGGCAACAGCAAGCTTAGAAAACAACAACAATGGTGGCAGTAATTAAGCATTGTTTCATTGTGTATTCGCATGTTGCTGTTGTCTTTCATGTCTGAACACAGCTTTGAGGATCGGTGCAGACAGATCCTTGTTGCAGCGTCCAGCTTTCGTCAGCCACTGATCCTCTTCAAGAGGCCACGGTGTAATTTTAAGAGCTGCTCTTGTGAGTTGGATAAAAACAAATGTGATCTCTGATGTAGCTTGGATATTCACAAACGCAGAGTTTGTGCTGGATGTCTGCAAGTCTCTCTGGCCAATCAGCACTCTGCAAGGTGTATACATGACCTTTAGCCGGTGCCAGGAACCAGGTCTAAGTTTGTTTGATGGAAAAGTAAAGAAGCAGAGACGTTTGGCATCAAGTAGGTACCATGCACTGGAAATACACCATTCCAGGACTGCTTTCTCCTGCTGAGTGACGGGGAGGGGGTTTGGCTTTCATACGGACAGCAAAATCACCCAAAACTCCTCCCCATCTTCCTGTGTGTCAAGCTCAGTTTTGGGGTGTTGTCGTCCAATGTGTCAAACCTTACAAACAAATTATGGTGATGGAAATCTTTTAGGGTGAAATTGTTTTGTAGGAGATATATTTTTTGGTATACGGCCCGGCCCTCGACTCGTATCGGCGTGTGTGCGGTCGAGGATTGATTTATGCTTCTCTGCAGTATCAATATTTTGTGCACAGTCCTGCTGTCGGTTGGACAGGTTTAGATGCATGTAGCAAAGACAGAACAATGTTTATGTACAGATTTCTGTTTTTTCTTGTACAAAAAAAGGGATGAAACTCTTAAGCATTCTAAAGAATATGTATCACTCTTCCTTGATGCCTGCTGCTGTCATACTCCCACAAGAATTACATGATGAGAGAGAGAGAGAGCGAGAGAGTGAGAGAGAGAGAGAGCAGGACAGGGATGAAAGGAGGAGATAGAGAGGGAAAGGAGTGAAGCAAATGACAGCAGAGTAGTGCTTTTAGAGATCCCCAGGCAAAACACACTGGCAGACAGTCACACACACACACACACACACACACACAGACAAACACACACATTGAACTCTCCCTGACCTCTGACATAATTGGCCTATCATTTTTTTGGACGGCTCGGCTCTTTTCGGGCTGTTAGACCAATCCCCTTTGATTTTCCCGCACGCTGACACAAGCGCCGGTCGTCCAGTTGTGATCCACATCCTGATTCCCAGATAAAAGGCCGCAAAGTGCTTTGAAATGCAGGCGGCTTCCTGGGTCTCGTGTAACGATCACGCTTCACTCGCTGTCCTGCTGCAGCGGTGGGCGGGGCTACAATCACAGCCAGACAGCTTGTGTGTGAGAATTAGCCGAACCGCTCGTTGGAGTGGTCATTCGAAGGTAAATGAGCTGTCATGGCTTCCCCTCCCTCTTTAAGTGTCGATGCTGCTGTGGCTGGGTCCCAATTGTGCATTTAATACTTGTTCTAATTAGTGTTTGAGTATGTAGCAGTGTGAAAGTTGAGTATACTAAGAAATCCACACTGCATACTTGTGTTGAGGATGGTAACGATGGACACGGTTATCCCACAGTCCAATGGGAAATGGAATGGGAGGAGCTGGAAAATGTTGGCTCTGCCCCTACATCCTATATAGTGCACGTTACAGATTATGTGGTATCACCGTGGGGATGGGGTGCTCTGTTGGGCTGCACTGAGCCTTATATCTTTGAGCACAAAGTCGAGTGAATTTAGCTAAACTAGGGTGACCAGACGTCCTCTTTTACCCGGACATGTCCTCTGTTTTAGACTTAAAAAAATGTCCAGGTGGAATTTCACAACGTCTGGGATTTTGTTTTTCTAGAGCTTACATAGAACTTCGAGAAGCTTTTCGTTCACAAACTAGTCCCTCCCCTACTCCAATTGGTTCACTTGAGTGAGAAGGGGGAGTGGCGAAGTAGCCTAAAATCTTCTGATTGGACGGTCTGACTGTAGAGCTACTGTTATTGGTCGATAACCTTCTCTGTAAAGATTTAATTGGTCAGTCTGCACGTCAGTAGTTCTTGTTTATGTCAGGCAAAGCTCATGTACCCACCCTCATCTCGAGCAGCTATGCCTGTTTCTGAGAGAACAAATTTCAACAACGGGTGCTGAAAGAACTGGAAAGTTTGAAAAATAAACGAAATAAGATGGTTCTACACTGTTTTGAAGCACAGCTGGCGCTAACGGGCACTTGTGGTTTAGCACACCACAGCAGATTTTTCAGTGAACTGAGGCTCAAAACACACACATTTAGAGGAAAAAGCCATATACCCGTGAACAGCACAAATTCAAGTAAAGGACTTTCTGAGAATTATATCTGTTTACAGCTTAATCCCGTTCTTTTTTAACCCAAATTCACTGCTAAACCCACAACTGCCGTGGGCTACTGGGCTTGTGCTTTTCTCCACCCATTTTCAAACCATGCCATCAGCAGTCATTGAGCTCCCACAGCGCCCCATCCCTGTGACTCTCTTAAAAGCACATGAACATTTTAGCCGACTTTTAAAGACCCTTAGCTTTTCTTCATTTTTATTTCTCTGTGTTATGATCTGAGCTGCTGTGGATGCTGGGTTTGTCCACCACAGGTTCGGTATACTACCTTCATCAGTGCATGCTGAGTCCAGTGGTGTGTGGCCATTGAGATTAATACATCACCGCAGGCGCCTGTGGATTAGCTTACCTACTCATTTCAGCAGTCGCTTCTCAATACGAAAAACCTGAGGCTGGGGTTTGGCTCCATTGAGATGCTGCATTGAGATTAAAACACAAATGGAGGTAGATATGGACTGTAATACATATTAATGTCACTGGCTGCTGGCCCTCGGTGCAGGGGGGATGGAAAAGACTGGACTCTGACACGGCTGGTAGTGGAGCTCGGTGCTGTTGCAGTAATGGGAACCGACCAGTGAGCCGAGCCATGAGTTCCGAGCAGCTGAGCGCGCCGCATTGATGTGGACAAAACTGTCCACTGTGAGATGCAAATCGTGGGACTTAGAAATATTGAGCTCTGAGATACTGGATACCTGAGTAGACTAATAAGAAGACGATGACCTGCAGCATTAAAGCATACATACATTTAACATTTACAGCATTTGGCCTTGTACGTAGCATTATGTACGACAACTCCATTTGCACCCTGCTTTACAGATTGCCAACAAGTGGCTGATAATATGATAACACTTTGGTTATAAGTTGTATTTGTCCAAACAGAAATGCCAGTTTCTTTGGTGTTATTAAATAATTCAGAAAATCACTCTGTTTTATCAAAGAGAAGATCTACTGGGAAGCACAGTCCCGGTAAAAAACAACGAAAGACAGTGAAGCTTCAGACTGTAGATATAATGATTGGATGTCTTGGCTGAAGAGAAAACAGTTGAAGTTAAACCCGTGAATGGGTTTCACCGTGTTGCTATATGAGGGACTAGCAGACTTTCTCCTGACCGTCAGTGTCTGTCCTCCTGTGTGTAGCACAGCTCTTCTCTGGTCTCGCCGTGTAGCCCCTGATCTCGGTTTGCTAACGTTAGCGGCGGAGCGGTCATCAGCGCTGGGAGCAGGCAGCAGTGACAGGGGTGGGAGCTAATGAAGCGGTGTGTGATAGCGGCCAGCGAGGACAGAGCCAGAGGTGATGGGGGAATGGACAAGCATCTGGCAGAGAGACGGATGAGGCGAGAGAGAGAGAGAGTGCGGGAGAGAGAGCGAGAGAGAGAGAGAGAGAGAGGGGAGGGGGTTGGGTCAGGTGACAGAGAGGATGATGACAGGTGCAGTAGCGAGAGCAGAGATAGTGTTGATCTTATTCTGAGCAGGTAGCTTTGTGCTTGGAAATGTGCACATGGGTCTGAGGACAACCTGCTCAATGCCAAGACTAGAGGGGTGTGATGCTCTCTAGCATTGGTCTATGGAGCTGTGGAATCCAGAAACCAACACAAACACTGTGAGAAAAGCCCACCCAGGCTATGCTTTGTGGGCTGTTTAAGTCTAAAAATAAAAACATAAAAAGATATTATGATTTTGTGTTGCATCTGTGGTCAAGTGCCATGACTTTTGAATTGTCCTGCCCCCTCGTTTGAGTGTCTCCAATCACAGCGCTGGACCTGTGTTTATGTGACAGCGCGAAGATGAGGTTAATGAGTGTGGAGAAAACAACAGCAGAGAAGAAAGAGAACAGAGCAAAAACGGCTAACAACCAGAGCTTCTGCTCCTTGTTCCTCACTGCTGTGCGCTCGGGTCGGGACGTACCGCAAGTGGCTCGTTATCATTTAAAGGAACAGGCGCTGACGCCTGCTGTTCTGAATGATCCATTTAGACAGAGGGAGAAGGCTGCTGTGGGGTTTGATCCTTGTGGTATATTGAGCAAAGCAGATCAGTGAAACCCCAGGGAACATGTCCCATTTAATCCCCTTGCCATATAGCGTAACGGGCAGGGAGAGCTGGATATTATTTCTTTCAGCAATAACATATCTGAAAAGGATTTTCTTTTCACATCCTGAAAAGCCTTGAAAGATCAAGACAGACTCATCGGATACGTTTCATGAAATTCTAATGGCGTAAGCAGAATTAGCTCATTTGGCCCGAGTTTACGATTGGTATTTTGGAGACCTTTTGTGCATTAGGACTTCAAAAAGGAGAAAAGGAGGGGGGAAACAACAAACTAGCTGACGGATTAGGCTGATAAATTATTCAGCGCTCACTGTAACATGAATTCGAATGGAAATTTCACCCTATTTTTAGCCGCGATCCGAAAGGTCACCGGAGCGGTGTGACTTTGTGTCTCGGCGCTCACGTCTCCAACTTGTACTTTTTCAGCACGTCTTGGAGAGGGAGTGTGTGTGTGCGCGCCTGTGCATGTGTGTGTATAGTGCTCTGTCTGATAGGACACGCGACCCGACACGCTCTTAATTAGAGGACGCCCTTCCAGGTGCTGACCGGGCTTTGCTCCGTCCGCCCGCTGACGCCTGACCGCTGACATTTCCAGCCGGTGCCGAGCTTGCGCCTCCGCCCGCTTCTGCGCACGAAGGTCACACGCTGTCCCCGCTGCTCCTGCCGGACGCTGGTGGCCGTGTCCTGTCACCTGGCCGGGATCTCACTTTCGCCCGCGCTGCGGACTCACATCGTCGTTAATCAGAGCCATCAGGCCCCGGACAGCGGCGCAGATTGATGACACGGACCGGCGCTGTTACGCACTGTGTATTTACAAGGTTTGGGGTGAGAGGACATCAGATGGTCGCCAGGAGGGGGGCGCTCCACTCGTCAGGAATGAGGGATCGGAATCAGAATGAGACAGAGAGACACGGCTTAAAGATACAGCAGTGAGTTTAGTGTTGCCACTGTCAAATGTGAACTCAAGTGTGTCAGCGGTGGAGTTCTGTCAATCCATAGCTCCACAGCTCAATGCTCCTATCCAATGCTTAGAATCGAACATGGCAAGCTTAGGCTCATGTGCAGCTGCTCCAAAGCATCATCTATTTTTGTTTATTAAAATGAGTGCACCATAAAGTAGCTAAAAATCTCTAATTCACTATAAGGTTGTCTTCAAACTTTTGGCCCCAGTGTATTAAAATGCAGTGGTGAGTCAATTCTGTGACACGGTTAAAGCTTGGCCTTATTTTTGCCTGGTTACATGAAGACCTGCATTCAGCAGAACACCCACAGAAGCAGTGGAACAGGATGCTCACCGCACACAGTAAGAGGCATTATTGGTTCTGGGGCTCATTTGCATGTTATAGCCTCAGAATATATCTGTGCTGCAAAAGCTAATATCACAGCAATTAACAAACAGTCTATTGTGCAGTTATTCTGTTGTAGCACTGCTTTCACCAGCCTGCTACTTATTTGAATTTTCTGTTCCACTTTAAATGGTGCAGCAGTTACATTCTGGTGCGTCTGGTTCACCTTAAACATTACATTGTTGTTGTAGTTATCTTCTGGTTTTAAATGGCGCTTTTTTCCACTGCATGGTCCCTTCTCTACTGGCTTTTCCATAAGGCAAATCTGATCCTGGTTCCTGGAACGGGGTTCTTTTTTACTTCCTGTTCACTGGTGATTCCAAGTGAATGGTGATGTGTACACTTTGCAGAGCAGTGGCCGAAGAGAGACTTGTCAATCACAATTAATAGCTGTTTTTGAAATCTCCAAGCCACAGGAGAGATCACATTTGGTTTTCATGCAGTTCTCGACAACAGCCCTTAAACTTATGCTGTGGTCTTTTGAAGAGGTTCAAATGCTCTTTGGGTCGGTGGCTGATGAAAGAATCCAGTGAGAGCTGGACAGTGCAACAATGAGCGAAAATACTACACTGATCTTTCTGAATTGATATGAGAGCTGAGCCCAGTCCCAAACAACAACACATGCGTACAAAATGAGTAAGCAACATGTAATATTACTTGCACATTCCTGTATGGGGTGGTGTTTTATGATGTCATCAGATACATATTTTTTTGGGGTGGGGGTGGGGTGGAAGTACACTAGGTACCATGCCCCAAAAAGCGTGTAGAGTCGAGTAGAGTAGGTACCATGGAGTGGAAAAGTGCCATAAGTGGAAACATCAGGATACTGCACATTAGACCAGTATGATTTGTTTGTACATCACCTATTGCACTGTCCATTACACCACTTTGTACTGGATACCGTCCACTATGTTTTGGACAACAGCATGAATCATTCCCAACAGAAGGCACTTTGTAGTGAATAGGGAATAGTTCTGGACACCACAGAGGAACTATACAGAGCCTGAGAGAAGACAGACTCCCACTATGTGTATGTGCAGAGATAATGGACATCACAGATATGTATTAGAAAGAGGCACGGACATTTGATGTTACTGGAAATCTCACACTGTGGAGAAGAAAGAGGAATCTGGTGGGTGTGTGTGTGTGTATGCGAGTGCATCTGTGTCTGTGTATGTGTGTGTGTGTCACAGTGAGGCAACGGCCTGTGTTCTTTTCTTGGCAGCAATAGGAAGTGGCTCCATGTCTTGATATTAATTATTAATCTGAGCCTGATTAGAAATGCCCCACTTTTGCAGCCTATAGCACGAGGAGGAAAGGCCTGCTCAGCTTCAGCCTCGATGCCAGAGAGACAACAGCTCCGCTCTGTTCTCCATTACTCCGCAGCAGATCATTCCCAACACACCTTGGCCTTAATTGAGACAGTCAAAACAAACACGCAGTGGAATGAGTTTGCTGGAGCTGACCTGGGCGTAATGTGGCCCCGGGGCCGGAACCATCCCCCCTTTAATTACTCTCCAAACCCCCAACCTCTCTCCTCCAGCAGACGCCATTTTAATCCTGCTCTGAAACTGACCTGATTGCCTTGCACGTTGGCATTATCAGCCGTTCCCTGTTGCACCGGCTAATCCGGCTAGTTAGGGAACCGATAAACACGGACCTGACGAGTAAAGACTAAGGTGGACGCGGAGAGGAGAGGATTCGAACGGCTCGTTTTTTTCCGTTCCTGTGTCAGTGAAAGATACGAGCGCTTTTGAAAACTGCAAACCGTATTCAAAGAGAGCCCACTGTCTTTCAGTGAATAAAGTGCTCTGAGAAGCGCAGACACCGATCGCTCCTCTTTTTCAAAAACAAGTCTAGCGAAGCACTGCTGAGGTGTCAGAACTGAACTCCGCTGTCTGATGTTAGTGGGAGTCAAATTAATTTTAATTACAATTTCCCAGCTGATCGGCTAAGGCCGAGATAATATTAGTATTCATTTATCTAAAGGACCTGCATTATATACAGATAAATCACTTAATAAACAAGTGAATCTAAGAGCTAGGTACATGTCTGTTTATAGGAGCTGGTGATAATATTACGGCTGATGTATACAGAGCTATGTTAAAGACTGAATGGTAGTGACATCACATCCTCTTTTAGCTCCGCCGTGTTGAAGCGATATGGAGTGTTGTTCCTGCAGAAAGGAGATGAGCAGATATGTCCTCTGTCAGAGTTGTAGTTTAACCACCCTTAAGTGAGTCTGAGGGATGAATATTTCGTGTGAATATTTGCACGGCGAAAAATAGCTCAAACGTCCATCTTTAGTATGTTCCTTGCTGCGGGGCAAGACGAAACAAAAGGGGGGCCAGGGGGATGGGGTGTCTTTTGAAGATGCCCCTGTTGCCCTCTAACGACACGTCCTCAAAGCTGTCCTTCTTTCTCTGTGTGTGTGTGTGTGTGTGTGTGTGTGTGTTATGCCAGAGTCTCCGGATTCCACGGCTACTCTTTAGTCCTGATGCTTCGTTAAAAAGCCCTGCAGTCCTGCCTGGCTCTCCTTCCTCCAGAAAAGACTCCCCACCTCGCTCTTTATGTGTGGCCCAGATGCAAAATGAGCCCTCTAAACAAATTCAGCACCAGAGGCGTCGGACGAGAAATAAATAAATAACCCCCTCCCAAACCCAAACCCCCTCCCCCACCCACTGAGCTTCAAACGCGTGAACAGTGACGGTTATTGCTATGGCTTTAGCGATAAACCACCACATGCAGAAAATCCTATTTCGAGCCTCCTTTTTAGTGCATGTCAGTGTGTGTGTGTGTGTGTGTGTGTGTGTGTGTGTGAGTGTGTGTATCGTTCTCAGAAAAGAAGGAAAGATGGTTCAAATTGCCTCTCTTCTTTCTCCCTCCCTCCACCCCCCACCTCCCTCTCTCGCCCTGCAGCGGCCAACCAGAAGGAGGCGCTGAAGGGTGCGTTCTGTGTGAAGGAGGAGCCCCAGGCCGAGGAGCCTCTGAGCCCACCCCGCGGCCCCTCCTTCAGCCTGGCCCAGGACGGTCCCTCGGGGCCCAGCCAGCCACGGCAGGAGGGCAGTCCCATGCTGAACAAGTCCAGCCTCCTGAGCCAGGACATCAACATGAAGGTGGCGTCCGAACTGCTCATGAAACTGTCAGGTAAGACGCAGTGTTTGTGTGTGTGTGTGTGTGTGCACTTGCTTGTGCACACGTTTGTGGCACTTTGCGGGGACCACATGTCATTCATTTGTTTGTCATTTCTGGGACATGTCTTTGCACCCACAAGAGCTGAAGTATTTTCAAAGGAGGCTTTTCAAAATTAAGTTCATACATGGTTCAAAACATAACGTATTCAAAGTCTGGAAAACAGAACCACGTCGAGTTTTCTGCCTGTGCACCCACACGTCCCCAGACCGGTGGAAAACATGACCAGTTTGTGGTTGTGGAGTTGTTTTTTCAGTATAAAACTGCTGAGTTTAAAAGCAGAAGTGAAGCCAGAGCTGATGTTTTACTTGCTGAGGTTGGTTTAGGTGGAGCTCAGAAGACCGTGGAAACCCCCTACCCCCAGAAAGACAGGAGCGTGATCTCTTCTTTGTATATGTATTTAGCCCTTTGTGGGGACCAAGGTGCTATTTATGGTTTTAAAGATTCTATGTAAAAAGCAGTCTTCTACTCTGAATGTTATGTAGGGAAGAATAAGAGAAGAATGTGTGTGTGTGTGTGTGTGTTTTCTTGCTGTGTTTACAGGCATTCTGAAGGCTGTGGGGTCACATTGTCCTGTAAACTTCCTCCGTGTGGGCAATTAGGACTTCACACTTGGAAATACCAATTAGAATAATGCAAATAAAGAGAATAATACAAATAATTAGGTTCATTAAAATTGAAATGGATGTTTTGTGTTTAAATTCTCTCCCTGTTATTGTCATGCTCAGTTTCTCTGTGGCATCTCTTTCTGTCTCTTTAACTCCTCCTCTCTGTCTCTCCCACAGTTTTATTCTCTTTCTCTGTCTCTTCCTCTCTCACTCTTTCACCTACGTCTCCTACGTTTTCACTCTCTCACAATTCTTATCTCAGCCCCCTGCCTTTTCTCTCCACTCCTCTTATGTCCTCTCTCTCTCTCTCTCTCTCTCTCTCTCTCTCTCTCTCTCTCTCTCTCTCTTTCCTTATCTCTATCTCTCACTCTCTCCCCCTTACACCTCTGCACCGCTCGCCCGCTCCTCCTGCGTTTTGGGCAGAAACTAGAGGGTCAATTCCTTTTCATGTTGCGCAGTCAATATCCTTTTCATCCCCAGCCGTCTTCAGCCAAAACAAACCCATCGATTGCTCTTTTGGGGCCAGCGGCCCAATCTTTATCTGAACTTTCCGAGACAAGGGCGACTGCAGAGTTGGAGACTAAAAGGTGCTGTGTCCCGGTCTCCATCTGTCCACTGCTGTGTCTCCACCGAGCCCCATATATATTTTAATATGTCTCAGCTTTGCCGTTATTAGTGTGATATTATTGATTTCTCTTCTGAAAATCATTGTCAGAAGGGGCAGAGTGGCAGGGCGTAATATACAGTACACTCCGTGTAGATTTTTTTTTTTTAGGAATGATTGTCTTGGTCAGCACTTTGCAGGAATATCGGCATTTTATTCAGGTGCAGGTGCTTGATGCAGGTGATATTAGGACCGCTTTGAATTTGAAATGAACTTGACCAAAAGAAAGGGTTTATTAAGATACACCTTGTTAAAAGATCAATAGAGAGACGGAGTGGCAGATCACATGTTGGGAATGTATTTATGTATTTATTTCCCAAACAGAGCCTATTTTGTGCATGTTGGTATATTTTTACATTACACTTTAACTGACTGTTACAACTGTGTGATAGCTGCCCTTTGAGAATGAAGACCATGCCCATTCCACACAGACAGTCACCCGGAGGGAACCCACGCAGACACAGGGAGAACACACCACACTCCTCACAGACAGTCACCCGGAGGGAACCCACGCAGACACAGGGAGAACACACCACACTCCTCACAGACAGTCACCCGGAGGGAACCCACGCAGACACAGGGAGAACACACCGCACTCCTCACAGACAGTCACCCGGAGGAAACCCACACAGACACAGGGACAACACACCACACTCCTCACAGACAGTCACCCGGAGGAAACCCACACAGACACAGAGAGAACACACTACACTCCTCACAGACAGTCACCCGGAGGAAACCCACACAGACACAGGGACAACACACCACACTCCTCACAGACAGTCACCCGGAGGAAACCCACACAGACACAGAGAGAACACACTACACTCCTCACAGACAGTCACCTGGAGGAAACCCACGCAGACACAGGGAGAACACACCACACTCCTCACAGACAATCACCCGGAGCGGGAATCAAACCCACTTTGGCTGATGTTATCTCCATCACTGCAGAGAATGCTGGGGGCTTCTTACCCCTCGATCCATCACGTGGTCTTAAGCATGGGGACATCCAACTCACATTCAGCCACTGAAGAGCATTGTGTTTCATTGTGTTTGCTTTTCTGAGACTACAACCAGGTGCAACCTTAAAGAAGCCAACTTCCTTCATCCAGCCTGGTCCCACATGTGGCTTGTTTTTATTTATTTATTTATTTATTAGATATTGAAAAACTGGACTGGCTACTTTATCCCAATAATCAGTCTATTATTCAGTGACTAACACCATCCCAGTGACAGAATCACTCTCCGGCGCTGGAGGAAAGCGTTTCAGAACATTTCCTGTCGAAAATCATTATTGTGAGTTCTTATCATTTAGTGCCTTTAAATCATTTAGAAATTGCTGCCGTCCCATGAGTCACTAATTGCATGCCTTCTCTCTCTCTCACACACACACACACACACACACACACACACACACATGCGATCATGAGTCACTATCAATAAAAATGTCATGGATAAACAGCTTCGGATCTTCTGCCTAAACCGCGTCATCAACTTCGGCTTTCTCTGATAGTGTACAGCACTCCTCTTTCACTGCCATACCACAACACTGCCAACAGACAGACAGAGAGAGAGAGAGGGGGAGAGAGAGAGAGAGAGAGAGAGAGAGAGAGAGAGAGAGAGAGAGAGAGAGAGAACACTGAAGCAGAAAGTGAGAAATACATAGAGATAGAAATAGAGAGATAAACGAGAGAGACAAATAATATGGAATAAAAAAAATAAAGAAAGAAGTAAAGGACAGGAAGAAAGAGATAAAATTGAGAGCAAAATGAAAGAGTGAGAAGCAAAGAAAGTGAGAGCAAGAGAAAGAAAGAAAGTGAGAAGTTGGGACAGAGAGAGAGAGAGAGAGAGAGAGCAAAGGGGAGGGATAAGCGAGGGATAAATGGAGAAAGGGAAAGAACTGAAGAGAAAGACAGGGAGAGAGGGAGGAATGGAGTCTATTACCGAGTGAAGGAGAATGATTGTGTGTGTGTGTGTGTGTGTGTGTGTGTGTGTGTGTGTGTGTGTGCTTGACAGGCTTCTCACTGCAGCTGCTGGTGTTCTCTTGCTCACTCTGTGCTGTGACTCAGCCTCAGCTTCACAGTGCCTCTTTACACGTGTGCAGCCTGGCCTCAGGTCACAACTCAAGTGTGTGTGTGTGTGTGTGTCTGCATGTCTCTGTGTGTGTGTTTGCGCCAGACTGAAGGGAAAAAAAGGAAGAGAGAGGGAGTGTGGGAGAGAAATGGTAAGTGAGGAACTGTGATAGAGAGAGTGTGTGGAAAGAGAGAGAGAGAGAGAGAGAGAGAGAGAGAGAGAGAGAGAGAATAAGGGATAAGAGTGGGCTACAAGGAGAATGGGAAAGAACTGATGGCAACAACATGGAGAAAGGGAGAGAGGGGGAATATGGGAGAGAAATGGTAAGGAGAGATAGAGAGAGAAAGGGAGGGAGAGAGCAGGGACAAAAAGAGAGACTAGAGACTAGCTGAACTCCTTTCATGTTTGTAAACACAGTGCGTGTTTCTGCACAGCTGCATGATCCCTGCTGACCCTGGGTCAGTCTACTGGCTGTCCTCAGGTGGACAGTGACCAGCGGCACATTAGCTCTGTGTTTACTTACAGCTCAGAGTCACCGGAGACTGAATATGCACATCAGGTCAAGAGAACAACACGACTTTACACACTGTAACTTCATGTGAGAGAGAGAGAGAGAGAGAGAGAGAGAGAAGTAAGAGATATGTAGGAAGGCTATATATCACAAGGCTCCATCTATAAGTGCATAACCAGATCTATTACAGGTCATTGGTTGGAAAACTCTAAACATGGCGTCTATTTACAGGGAATGCCCCGCCCTTCAGTGAAACGAGCCAATGGGATTACAACTCTCTCTCTATTCAGAGAGGGAATCCTGGTCTCATTCTCTGTTCATTACACATTAACTGTTGTTTTTTTTGTCTGTATGTTGATGTTTGAAGACGTTTGTAACTGTCCCTAGGTGTTTTACTCTGTTTTCACTAAACCACACCACATCATTACAATTTGAAATAGTCTAATAACCTAAAAAGTCTCTATACAATAAAAACTACAGAATTCATATCGCCCCCTAGTCTTCCTGTGGTGCATTGCATTCTGTCAGAATGAACATGGCATGTGTCGGACACTCTTATTAAACACAAGCGGTGTTAGAAGTCTATCCAAGGCGGAGTGTGTTGTTCCAATCTGAGCTAGGAACCACACCTTATTTTAGATGTTTACGGAGGCGATGAGAGTCTGTGACGTACGTCCACATCCTGTGATTTGTTTTTATTTTTTGTTTGCATTTATGATGGATTGAGATTAATAGTTATAATAATTAACAGTGTTGAACAGTTAGGGCTGGATAATAATTCAATATTAATATATATTGCAATATAAGATTTTGCTTACGTATACATTACTTACATCATCTGTCACTGACTGAGGTTCATTACACGGCGCTGACATCAGTTGAATATTTCTTAAACTAACTTTAAAATGAATATTGACAAAGCCAAGAGGTTTATGTTCAACGCTGATGTCATGTTTCTTGTTTGTTCTCTGCAGTTGGCTTTTATACTGTTCATATTGATATCGGAATTAAGAAACATATCGTGATATAAATTTTGACCATATCGCCCAACCCTGTGTACAGTATTCGCAAATACATTTGTTATTGTTATGATATGCATCAGTACACACATGGACCCTCCACGGTGGCTTTGCTGTGCTGAACTGGGGTTGAGTCTGAATGTCTTATGTATGAGGGTCAACACTAGGATTCATCTCCAGTTTAAAGGATCTGTTTTAAGTTTTGCTTTACCACCAATATATAATAAACAATATTTATATAAACAATAGGCTGCACACTGACAATGGGCTGCAGGCCAACTCTGAGCTGCAGACTGACAGTGGACTGCAGGCAGACACTGGGCTGTAGACTGACAATGGACTGCAAACTGACACTGGGTTGCAGACTGACACTGGGCTGCAGACTGACATTGGGATGCAGGCAGACACTGGGATGCAGGCAGACACTGGGCTGCAGACTGACCCTGGGCTGTAGACTGACAATGGACTGCAAACTGACACTGGGTTGCAGACTGACACTGGGATGCAGGCTGACAACGGGCTGCAGACTGACACTGGAGTGCAGACTGACAATGGGCTGTAGACTGACAATGGACTGCAAACTGACACTGGGTTGCAGACTGACACTGGGCTGCAGACTGACATTGGGATGCAGGCAGACACTGGGATGCAGGCAGACACTGGGCTGCAGACTGACAATGGGCTGTAGACTGACAATGGACTGCAAACTGACACTGGGATGCAGGCTGACAACGGACTGCAGGCAGACACTGGGCTGCAGACTGACCCTGGGCTGTAGACTGACAATGGACTGCAAACTGACACTGGGTTGCAGACTGACACTGGGATGCAGGCTGACAATGGGCTGCAGACTGACACTGGACTGCAAACTGACACTGGACTCCAGACTGACAATGGGTTATAGATTGACCTTGGGGTGCAGACTGACCCTGGGATACAGGCTGACAATGGGATATAGACTGACAATGGGATATAGACTGAGCCTGGGATACAGACTGACCCTTGGCTACAGACTGACACTGGGATGCAGGCTGACAATGGCCTACAGACTGACAATGGACTGTAGACTGACGCTGGACTGCAGACTGGGGAAATAAGAGATTTGTTTAGTCATTTCTGAGGTACGCTGTTTGTGTTTTGGCACTGAATGGAACACACTTAGTGGTGAATGTGAACAAAGCAGCTCACTGGAAGATCATGCCAGGTCTGAGGCGCAGTAAATGGAAGGAATACTCTGCCTGGAAATCAAGGCTATTGCTAACATGACTGTGAGTGTGGCGTGTGTGTGTGTGTGTGTGTGTGTGTATAAACCTCAAGTGCACCACTAAAAAGGGATGAGAAAGTTTGAAAGTCAGCCAAAGTATATATCATTAAATATATACTACTTTTTTGTTTGTTAGTTTTTTTGTTAGTTTTTTTTTTTTTGCTTTTTTACATTTTATACTCCATTTATTGTTAAACATTGTTGTCCAACTGCATTGTTGTCAGTTTTGCTCAGAAAAGCCACTCTAATTTAAAAAAGGAATGAGTTTGTTCGCTCTAGAAGATGCCTTTTCATTGGCTCATGTGCAGCTGCTCTAGAGCAACCCATATGAGTCCATGCTTTTCTATGGAGATAATTCGAGCTGTGTGTTTATAATTTTACTCACAGTGTACATAGCTGTATCCCCTAGTGTGTGTGTGTGGGGGGGGTGGGTGCATGGATCCAGACAGAGGTCTTCTCTACTTCACCACTTCAGCACTCCACCTCTTCCCTTCACTATTCTGCCCTCCCACCCCCAGCCAGATGCAGCCCCCCGTTCTCTCGTCCCGTCCAGCGTCCCACTGCAGCAGGCGTGACGTTCGGCCTCCCGCTCCAGCGGTCCGCCGTCACCATGGTAACACAGGGTCTGCAGCGGAGGAGCGAGTGTGTCGCATCAGAGTGAGCCGACGTCCTTGGGTTAGAGCGAACGAGCGAGGGCAGGTGGGGGGGGGGGGGGGGGTTGGAGGGTGGAGGTGGTTGTGGGGGGGGGGGGGGTCCTGTGCATCTGACTCACAGCCTCATATCCACTCTGTCCTCATGACCTGCGTTGTCTTGGCAACCCCGTGCCCTTCTCTTGGGGTCACAGTCTGCTGGGTTATGGATGAATCCGCGGGGTGATGGACGGCACTGCCACTGAATGTATCCAATTAAAGGTGTAATTGGTAGCGAGGCTGTGATACTACGGCACTGTCTCTGTTTACATTGTGCTTTTGATTGATTTCATTTATGTTACGTGCAGGTCACATAACAAAGGTAGATTTCAGTTATAGATTTTATCTATTATTATTACTATTGTTGATGTTATTATTATTATTATTATTAGTAGTAGTAGTAGTATATTTCATGGTCAGATTTCCCCTTATATGAGCATGTGTGTGTGTGTGTGTTCCTGCGTTTCGCTGAAACATTCCACAGTAGACACCAACCAAGACCCTGAACCAGATGAAGTGGTTAGAGACCGTGAATGAATGAATGAATGAATATATGAATAAATTCATTCATTACCTGTAACCCTTATCCAGTTCAGGGTCACGTTGGTTCTGGAGCCTACCCCGAATCACCAGGCGCAAGGCAGTAACACACCCTAGAGGGAGCGTCAGTCCTTAACAGTGTGAAACACACTCACACCTACGAACACAGTCGCCAATCCACCTACCAATATGTGTTTTTGGAGCGTGGGGGGATACCGGAGCACCCGGAGGAAACCCGCGCAGACACAGAGAGAACACACCACACTCCTCACAGACAGTCACCCGGAGGAAACCCACGCAGACACAGGGAGAACACACCACACTCCTCACAGACAGTCACCCGGAGGAAACCCACGCAGACACAGGGAGAACACACCACACTCCTCACAGACAGTCACCCGGAGGAAACCCACGCAGACACAGGGAGAACACACTACTAGCGGGACTAGAACCCACAATCTCCAGCTACCTGCTGCGTCACCGTGCCACCTCTTAGTTATTCAATAATACCACCTCGGGATGGTTCACGTACCACAGTCTGAGAAACCCTACCGAGGTCATTGGACACGAAGCTACATAATCATTTTATAATAACTGACGTTAACCCAGCTTAGCATGTATAAAGGCTTATTTCAACACGTTTTTAGTTGTCATTTCATTCAGTTTTACCCAGAAATGGAATAAGCCTTTCCAGATGTTTTGGACGTTTATGTCACATGCTGTAAAAGGCTTATGTAAGGCTCGTGCAGCCCCTGCGAACAATGACCTACTGTAAAGTGTTGCCCGATATTTTTAGCCCTTATTTGAAGAGGTAGGTCAAGGGAGAAGCTTTTGAAAGCACAATGAGGACAACAAGAGTGATAAACGCCAGTCAGGGACATTTTGTGAACATGCAAGTACAGCTCTTCCAGCCTTCAAAGGAGTATTTCACTCTTGCGTATTGGGACGAAGCCCACTGAGAGTTTATTGCCCAGCCCTTTCCATTAAAACACAAACGGCGGGGTTAATCTGAGCCGTTCGGCTGTTCGTTCAGTGGCGGAGGAACGTGCGCATCCCTGTCTGCCCATTGTGAAGAGTTGCATCATCCTGTTTTTAAGTAGGTCACCCCCTCACCCCCCTCCTGTTCTGATCAAACCAGTTAACAGCATGTCCACTTCTCCCCCCACATCTGTCTGATGGGTGCTGTTAGCATCCTGGGGCTAATTACCGTTGCCTTGTTAGTCCCTTCACACTAGTGGCGATTGGGTTTCAACAGATGGGCCCTGACGCGGAGCTGCACCAGGGGGCACACAGGCCCGCAGCGTAATTTGGGAGCTACTGTACCCACCTGCATGAGACGTGCTCTCTCTTAGCTGCAGGTCCGTCTCTTTATCCCCGCAACCGAGGCATGTCTAAAAGCCCACCTTGTTTTTCTGGCTGATTCTTGGATGGGTCTGTCCCCGTAGGCCCTCAGACTTCATCATCACACCCAGCCAATTAGAGCCACGGCTCAGTTCGGCTCACAGATTTCAGGGGTCAGGCCAGAGCAGCTAGCTACAGTGGGCAGCAGGTTGCCAGCCCCTCACAGATCACACCTAACTATCAAATTAGAACATGGGAGAAAAAGAAAATGGTCTTCTCCGGTGTCTTGCCTCTTACATTGATGCAGTACAGTGTGGATGGGGGTAAGGGTCTTGCTGGTCTGGTCTGGTGTGGAGTGGTTACCTGAGCTGGGACTAGAACATTGTGTGTGTGTGTGTGTGTGTGTGTGTGTGTCTAATATTTTCCCGTCTGTCCTTTTTCACAGTAGTATCTGTTTCAATAGCACTACCTAACTTCCACTGTGTGATCGTGCTTGTGGTAAACACAGCAGTGGCCTGTGGTCAAGCATGTGAGGTGCCTAGTTTTAGTGTGTGTGTGTGTGTGTGTGTGTTTGGGCCAAGGCAGGTGTTGCATCATGATGGTGCTGCATTATTGAGCAGAACCCAAACCCCCGTCTCTCTCCACGGGCCGAACGCAGCTCTTTGAAGCAGCTGAACTCTTCACCTCTCCGTCTGAACGGGTCATCATACCCACAGAGAAAACACAGCAGAATGACAAGCTCTCTCTCTCTCTTATTCATTCTCTCTCTCTTTCTCTCTCCCTCCCCCTCTCTCCTCTTTTATCTGTTCTCTGTCCATATCTCTGTCTTGTTCCTTCTCTCCCTCTTCCTCATCCTTTTTTGTTCTGTCTTCCTGGATCTCCGATGCTTGTCTCTTTAACACACTTCCTGCTCTCCTTTTCGCTCTCTGCTGCTCTTTCCTCTCATTCTATCTATGTCTCTCTCTCTCTCTCTCACGCGCACACTCTCCCTCTGTCTTTTTTCATTCTCTCTCCCTCTCTCACTCACTCGCTGTCTCTTTTCCCCTGTAGCAGTATTTCCCATGTCTTTATCTTGCACTCATTTTTTTCTCCCTCTTTCTCTCTGCTTTCCTGTTCTTTGTTTATATCTGTGCTCCTTCACCTGTCTCTGCAAACCTCGCTCTGTCTTTTTCATTCTCTCTCTCTCTCTCTCTCTCTCTCTCTGAATTCGTATTCTGCTGCAATAGTACAGTACATCAAAGGGCACGTGATAAGAGGTCTTTGCATGCTCTGAATGGTTAATGCTGTGTGTCCAGGGGTCGAGAGTGGCTTCTCCTCCTGTCCGTCCACAGCAGCACAGAGGGACACACATCTGCTCGGACGGCGGAGACGGAGAGGAGAGCCTCGTTTCATCAGCCAGTGTGTTACATGATGATAATCTGTGCACTACTCGGAGCACACGCAGATTCTCCAACACTTCCACATGCACTAATCTTAACGTGGCACTTCAAAATGGGGGCACTGACTTCAGAATCGAAAAAGCCATTGAGAATTGAAGATACACACCGTAAATGATGCTTTGTATCGTTTTCATTTGCATGTTCTGTATTGGTCCGTATCATCTTTGCATCAAAGGAAATGTGGATTGATTGATTGAATCAATTGATTAATCAGTTGTTGACGAAAATGCGCAATAAACATTTGCAGGTTTTTATTTAAACGTCCATCATTTAAACAGTGAAGACCACCTGAGATTAGAATGGCTGTGTTTTTGCTGGTATTCAGGGGATACGTTTGAAGTAGTGTGTGTGTGTGTGTGTGTGTGTGTGTGTGCGTGTGTTGGAGGTTAAGCACAGGCCTGAGGGGGCACATCCACCAGCGAAGCTCCAGATAGCAACAGCTGGTCAGCCTCACTTCAAATGAAGCTGTAGCTCATAGAGCTGTGGAGCGTTTGTGTGTGTGTGTGTGTGTGTGTGTTGGTGGGTGGGTGGAATGAGGGATTTGGTGGTTGTGTGTGGGGTGGGAACAAGATTTTTTTTTTATTGAACTCTCCCAGAGAACTGCGCAGTGTAACACGCTGTGGAGGTTTTGACGTTGTGGGGACGTCTGGCTGCTCTCCACAAAACTGTAGCTTTTATTGTGAGCATTTCACCAATCTCAGATTACACTACGTCCGGGCAAAATGACGACATTTATTTGTATTTATTTTTCCAGGTGAGTGAGCATGACACAAAGCGGGCAGTTAGCAGCACGTGCTCTAAGTAACTCCTTGCGTGGAGGGAAATTTAATTACACATCTGAAGGCGTACCACCCTGACAAACACACCGAGGCGCTCAGGGTGAAAGAGGAGACTCACACACAGCATCACACACACACACACACACACAGGCTCCTTTAGAAATGTATATTAGCATCGTATCCTCTATCGGTGCATCCTTAAGCCCCGGTACAATCCCTGTTTCAACATAAAGACAGAGGCCCCCTATTTAACTGCATTTAAAAAAAGAGTCGTAATTTAGATGGTGCCTCGTATGCTAAATGAACACAGCTCAGCACTTGGCCTTATACACACCCCTGTAGCCCACACTTGGCAGTGGCTCTGGTGACAATAGGCACATTTGTGGCTGCTCCAGAGCGCCTTGTTCTATTGGCAGAGCATTTTATGGAGATTATACAAGCCATATGTACATAATTGAACCTCTGTGTCCAGAATAGGAGCTTCTTAAAGTCTTTGTCTCAAACGTCAGAAATATCAGAAGTGCTCCGTGTCTTAAAAACAGTTATTGTGTTTCTAGAGTTCTGTTTTACTGCCTGCCACTGTGTGGACTGTGAAGTGTGGTATGGTGTGTGTTTGTGTGTGTGAGCAGTTACTTACGTTGGTGAACCCTAAGCGAGAGTGCATGACTGTGTGTGTGTGTGTGTGAGTGTGTGTCCCCGCCGTGACCCCAGCCCTCGCGTTGGCTCCAGGCACCTTATTAAAGGATTAGTGAGCTGCTGGTTGTCAGTGTCCCTGTGTGGCGTAGCCTCCTCCAGCTCCCGACACCTGGGCACACACACACACACACACACACACTATCTAGGTCAGTGCCAGACAACAACACAGGGACAGGACCCGCCCAGCAACGCTGTCAAAAGAGTGAGGGTGGGGGTGGAGGGGGTCAGGGTCACTCTCAGGCTACAACCGCCCTAAAACTACTAGCTCCTCCTCTTCCAGAAACACACACACACACACACACACACAAAGGTTTTGTTTTTTTGCAGAGTCAGGATGGGAGGTCGTACTTATGTGTCATTTGTAATATATACCCTGTGTGTGTGTGTGTGTGTGTGTGTGTGTGTGTGTGTTAAGCAGGACTTTTTATTTGAAAAAAAAAGCATATTTTATGTACAGATTAGTTGTGTATGTTAATGTTTTTGATGTCCTGATAATATATGAAAATAAACACACACACACACACACACACACACACACACACACTGGGCTTTCCTTAGTCAGGAAGGCTACCTTAGAGCCACAGATGCCATCTACCAGCTATTTATAGCTCAGTATTTGTGTAACTTTTTGAACCGATCTGATAAGAAGGGGCAGGGGAAAGGTTGCAACACGCTATGAAGAATTCTGGAAGGGTCTCCTTTTTCCATCCATCCATCTCTCTCTCTCTCTCCCTCCCTCCCTCCCTCTCTCCCGAGAGCCACCACAATATTCTTTATATTCCGAAATCAGGTTGGTGGAGCCACTGGTTTTCATTAAGACGCTCGCTGAACCGTACGAGCTCGCTGCTGTCTGCCCTGTTTGTCCCTTTATGGCTGTGCCATCTCTTTTCTTCTCCTCTTTGTTTAAAGCCGTGGTTGAGCCAGAACACAAATGTGAACAATTTCAGCTTCACCACAAACGCGCCCTGTCAGCCAAGATGTGTTTGGCGTCCAACGTTTACGTCTTTGGTTCTGCACTGGGGCTACAAAAGCTGATGTGGCTCACGAGTTATGAAAGTTTAGGACCACATGCTACAATCGTGCAAACTACAAGCAAGTCCGTTTGAGATTATTAAACATCTTGACTTAGTTTAACGCATGTGTGTGACGACCGAGGCGTGCCGTTAGCCCTGTGGTGCAATCTGTGAGCTGTACCGTCTTCACCAGCCTGTACGACCAGGGCAAAACCAAACACCTGGTAAAGTACGTTTATTACATTTATTTACATTTCACTTTGTGTGAATCCGAGGGTCACTAGACTGAACTCACAGTCTGATATTTGGCTTCCTGAACACTGTCCCAACACTCTCAGGCATAATTACACGGCGAAGCAGCTGAGCATAATTTATATTTGATATCCTATACGATGAGACAAGATAATTGGACACCATTGTTTCCTTTCTTCGCAAACACAGTAGGAACCTTTCTTTTCTGAGACGGACGACGGCCACCTCCAGTTTCGTCCTCTACGCAGACAGTTCTGACTCATTCCCAGACACGTTTCACCTCTGGTGTTGCTTTTTTAGCCAAATTACGTGTGCATCACTGTTATAAGAATTTGGTAAAAGCAGCTCTTCTCTGTCAGCGTTGGTTAATAATCACATCAGCTCAGAGAACTGCTGTGGATACGGCCGGTGGGTAATAGGCTTCAGAGTCTGTCTGCACTGTGTAGCTTAGTTTCAAATTAGAAACGCAACACACATTTAAAGTAGTAAAAAATAATTCCCAGGATGGCTTTGGAAAACAATTACTCGTTTCTGTTGAAATCTCGGTAAATTAAGGCTCTGGCAAAAACTGTAAGAAAGTCCATTAGTTTCACTGACTGTCTGCTGAAGGTGAAGAACGGTAACCCTTTTTGAAATGTTCTCTGCTGTAAATCATTTGTATTGACATAAGTTTGCTCTCAGTGAAGGACATTGCCATTTGTTTAGCCCTTGTGGTATTTGGCCATGAAGGTCATCAATTTGCCTGCTGCTTGAAATGAAAAATGTGTGACTGTATGAATCAGGATAAATGTTTCTGTGCATTAAAGTGTATGAAGGGTACAGGTCAAATTAGTTGTTATTGTGGTCAAATGACACTACATTTTTGGGGTTATATGGTGTTTATATGCCGCTGGTGAACTGGGGAGCTGATTGTTATTCGGCAGTGACGCTTCAGTACCAGTTTTCCGTGGTTGTGATGTCACAACACATTAGCATTCGGTTGGTTAAATAGTTTTCCACAGACGCATGATCTAATGCCGTCCGTTGTCTGCTCCCTCCTTTCCAGAGAACAATAAAGACACCTGTCTCCAGAAAGTGACGGTGAAGGCGGAGCCCATGGAAGTGGACCCACCCTCTGAAGTGGCCCCTCCTCCACCTCACCTGCTAGGTTTCAGCACTTTAGGGGCATGTGACAAAAAGGAGCCAATGGCTGGTCTCCCAGAGCCTCTGCCCCGCCCCCAGAAGGACCTCTTCTCCCAGGACATATCGGTTAAAATGGCCTCCGAGCTGCTCTTCAAACTGTCTGGTGAGTCTTCCTGTAAAGCTAGACTTCTGACGATCTTCGCAATCTCTACAAGCTTTAAAAACGAGGCTTTTTGACAGTCAGACAAAACCCACCAATCACAGACTAGGAGTGGTCAAGTGGGGACGGCCAGTGGGAGTGTTACTGACAGGATGCTGGTGTTTATGGACATCTTAGAGTTCAGCATAGAGTGCATTGGACAGTGGGGAAACTTCAGATAGTTCAAGCCTTCATTGTACAATGTACAGTGTAGTATGTGTAGTTTGAATGTTCACATAAACACACGTGTACATTACAGTATAGTAAGTGTACAAATAAGCTTTGTGATTGTAATTACATTTTTTGTAACAGTACTAATGTAAAAGTAGTATTTGAATAGTGTTAAAAATGACAGCTGTCATTATATTCAACAAAAATAACCTAAAAACAAGAGAATTGGACTAAAATCCACAGACTAGTTCGCAAAAGTAGGTTTTGCAAATTATGCAAATTAGCTCAAAATCTAATTAGGCGGAACTAAATGGTCCGATTTACAAACCAGTTTGTCTGAAGCCAAGGAATCAGGGGAAAGAATTCGTCTCTAGGCCTCACGGTTTAGGAGATATAGACGTGAACGCGTTTGACTGCGTTATAGCGCCACCATTAGACCAAGGAGTGTAATATTTCTTGGCTGAGTCACTTAATGGGTTCCCTAACAGTCTGCCAAACATGGTGTTTCTAGGCCTTACGGTTTCTGCTCCACGTCCTCCACTACGTGTTAGGACCATAATTAAATAGTAAAAACGGTGAGTGAAAAGAATATGTTGGTCACTGCATTTTTTGTGAGATCCTTCAAGGAAAAAGCACTGCAAAGGTATGTGCATCCATTGGTTCTGTACCGTTCCTTGGAGTAACATTGCATCCATCAATGAACACATGTGAGGTTTGGTTTAGACGATTTAAAGACGGTGACTTTGATGTCAGCGAACCAATAGATGGTGAACGGACCAATAGAAGTATTCCAAAATTCACAGTTCGTAAACACACGTCGGTAGGTGGATTGCGCAAAGGGCTCTGGACCCACAGCAAACCCCGACCAGGACGAAGCAGTTACAGAAGGTGAAGGAATGAACTGAAGATTCTGCACGTGCCCTGAACTTTAACGTAAAGCTTCCAGAGTCCATTACAGAAAGTGAAGCCGAGTTGCTGCATTGTTTACTAGTTCGGCCTGCTGTGTTGATGCACCAGAGAATACTGTACATCACAGCTCGTAAACTCTGGAAACACAGAAGTTTACCACTTGTATTTACAACTTTGTCCGAAATTGGAGAGCAACTTTATTGGGGCGAACTCAGAAATTCACGAGTGGACGCTGACCAGGCGAATGCGCCAATACATCAGATGGTCTGTGCACCTCTGGCAGTGGGCTGGGGAGAAGACGGTCTCTGATTGGCCCTCTCCAGAGCGACCCTGAGCCCATGAAACAGAAGGAATGGAGGGCGTATATCTCTGCGCCTCTCCGGGGCTGTTTATTTAGTACGTGTCCTCCGCGGCGGAGAGCCGTGGGCTTTCTTCCTTTCTTTCTTTCTTCTGCTCCTCGGCTTGGCTGTTGTGCCGCAAGGCTGCGGGAGGAGAGAGTGTTTGTGGTGTTAAATGATGGCAGGATTGGGCTTTTCAGTCAAGAGCACAGAGAGGATTAGCCGAGGCAGAGCTGCCCCCAGCACTTGCTTTGCCAGTTACGGCTCTCTGTTTAAATGCCATGTAGCACCTCTGAAGCTTTAGAGAGAAATCCTCCACCACCAGCAGCTCCTCCACAGTACACAAACATACACACACACACACACACTCTACCCCCCCACCCCACCGCCTCTCTGCACTGTCCCTCTCTCCCCGTCTCTCTTTCTGCATCTCTCGCCTCATCGTCATGGCAACCCAGAGAGCCCTTCCGTCCTCTGCGAGTCATGTGACAGAGAGGGTGTCAGAGAAAGGGGGCTTAGGAAGTGCCACCCAGAGATTCAGGGTCATTACCAGCACCCCTCCTGAAAAAAACAGAGGGGGGAAGGGTAGGGAGGGGAGGGATGTGTGGGTCCCCCTTCTATTCTACAGCTCCACAGTGTTTTCAGAAGGTTGTGTACACGCTCAGCTAATTTTGTTCATGTTTCTAGTGAACTTTGGACCATGTGCCGTCTAATGGCCTGTTTGCATCGGGTTTGAATGAAAAACGTCTGCTTTATCAAAATAGCTTTGTGTCTGCTATTTGTACAGTGTTTAAAAGAAAAACACACGCGCGCGAGCTTAACCTCCACAACCCCTTGTATTTTTCTCTTGCAGAAAAAGTAAGCAAAGCTAACGAAAACAAAGACAGCGCAACGTTCGGCATTAACAGGTGAGTCGCCGCCGCCGCCTCCACCGGCGGAGTTCACGACAGAGATGGGTTTTCAGAGCTGGAGATGGGTTCGATTAATGATGTTGATTTGATTAATGTGAATTAATGTGAAGTTAAAAGCCCTTTATTGGGCGAGTACCTGCGTATTCGTCTTCAAATAAATACAAATAAATAAAATGTCCCTTAACCCTTAAAGCAATGCTTAGATTACCCAATCAATCTTATTGATCATTTCTTTCTACTTTGCCTTCTTCTAATCTTCATTATAATCCAATTAAACCAAGCATGACATCGTGGAGCCACGCCGAGGATCTGGAAATGGATCTCGTGTTTAAATCCGCTGTTTAATAATTAGCTCAAGGCTTCCTTTATTGCTTTATTGTTTATCCACCATCATTTTTATTATTGTTATTTAATTTGTAAAATGCATGTAAACACATTTCCAAAAGTCAGAATAATGACATTTCAGCCTTTAACTACAGTGTGAGATTGATAGTTAAAGTTGTAATTCATTATTTTACATATTGAGGAGCTGCTCATATCCGTGTCCTACTTAACCATGCACTTTTGTTTCAGCCCTTTCCTGGACGACCGCTTTAGACAATCGCCCTTCAGCACACGCTCCAAGAGCTCTTCTCCAGCTGAGGCCAGTTCATCCGCCAGAGCTGCCCACCAGCCAGGTAACTCCTCACCGCCCCCCACCCCAGCCCCCTCTGACCAAACAGGCCTCAGCACACATTCACACACATCCACAATATGATCATATTTGATGCGTTCGAAGCCACATGCTGTTACACCACTTACCACACCAATTAACACACTCCTGATTGTGCCCTACTGTCTTTGATGCATGCTATTTATCTACTACTTTGGACACAGCCATTGTCGCTGGAGGAACATGACCTCAAATCTTCCTCAAAGACTGTCTGTGAGGAGTGTGGTGTGTTCTCCCTGTGTCTGCGTGGGTTTCCTCTGGGTGACTGTCTGTGAGGAGTGTGGTGTGTTCTCCCTGTGTCTGTGTGGGTTTCCTCCGGGTGACTGTCTGTGAGGAGTGTGGTGTGTTCTCTCTGTGTCTGCGTGGGTTTACTCCGGGTGACTGTCTGTGAGGAGTGTGGTGTGTTCTCCCTGTGTCTGCGTGGGTTTACTCCGGGTGACTGTCTGTGAGGAGTGTGGTGTGTTCTCTCTGTGTCTGCGTGGGTTTCCTCCGGGTGAGTGTCTGTGAGGAGTGTGGTGTGTTCTCTCTGTGTCTTCGTGGGTTTCCTCCGGGTGACTGTCTGTGTGGAGTGTGGTGTGTTCTCTCTGTGTCTGCGTGGGTTTACTCCGGGTGACTGTCTGTGAGGAGTGTGGTGTGTTCTCCCTGTGTCTGCGTGGGTTTACTCCGGGTGACTGTCTGTGAGGAGTGTGGTGTGTTCTCCCTGTGTCTGCGTGGGTTTCCTCCGGGTGACTGTCTGTGAGGAGTGTGGTGTGTTCTCCCTGTGTCTGCGTGGGTTTACTCCGGGTGACTGTCTGTGAGGAGTGTGGTGTGTTCTCTCTGTGTCTGCGTGGGTTTCCTCCAGGTGACTGTCTGTGAGGAGTGTGGTGTGTTCTCTCTGTGTCTGTGTGGGTTTCCTCCGGGTGACTGTCTGTGAGGAGTTGGTGTGTTCTCTCTGTGTCTGCGTGGGTTTACTCCGGGTGCCTGTCTGTGAGGAGTGTGGTGTGTTCTCCCTGTGTCTGCGTGGGTTTCCTCCGGGTGCTCCGGTTTCCTCCCACAGTCCAACACACGTTGGTAGGTGGATCGGCGACTCAAAAGTGTCTGTAGGTGTAAGTGTGTGAGTGAATGTGTGTGTGTGTGTGTGTCTGTGTTGCCCTGTGAAGGACTGGCGCCCCCTCCAGGGTGTGTTCCCGCCTTGCACCCAATGATTCCAGGTAGGCTCTTGACCCACTGGGACCCTGAACTGGATAAGGGTTACAGATAATTAATGAATGAATGAATTTAAACGTCCCTCATGCTCGTGGAGGGCATAACTATTCAGGCCACATTTTATGACTTAATATTTCTTTTATTTTCACCAAATGCTATATAATTGAGTACTTTTTCCCCTGTAAAACATCGAACCATTTAACCAGGTGTGTCCTAAATCTGTAAACAATAAGAGCTTCAGAACTCAGGACAGGCTGAGGTTGCAAAAATATTATGACTGGTTTACAGAGTGAATAAGCTGGTTATTTGGGCTGATGTATGAGGTGCGGTCCACCTGCTTTGACCCTTATGAATTCCCCTGTTTGGGAGTGATGGATAAGAGCCTGGTATGAACCCCCTCCCTTTTGGCTGCAAGGGTCCAGAGCTCCAGAAGTCCACCAGCTCCCTCTGCTCATCCTCCCCCAGCCTGGAGGCCTGAGCGCTGGGCAGCTGCTGCTCTCTGCTCCCCTCTCCTGGCCCCTCTGGCGGAGGGTAATTAGTGTGTGCCAGCCTGGCCCGCTTCCTTACGCCAGTTAATGAAAAAATGATTGGGATTTTCATGTCCAGGGTGCCCTGAAAGTTAATTCGCTGAGTGCACACAGACACACACACACACACAAGCATTGTACGCAACTTGACGTTAACGTAGCCATGACCCCAGTCTGCCATTCCCTCTCCCTTTTGCTCTCTCCTTGTCGTTTTCTTTTCTACATGTTCAACACCTTGTGCGACCTGGTGTGGGCAGTAACTCCCACTCCACGCTCAAGACAAAGCTCCATTTCAGACTTTGTTTTATTTTCACATCAACCACACAATCCATATTTAACAAAACAATCCATATTTTGTTCTGTTCGGGCCTTGGCCGTATATATTTTTGCTTGGTTTTGTCATTCTTACACCATAGTTCTGTAAATGTGTGTGTGGGGGTGGCTCCCTGTGTGTGTGTGAAGCCTTTGTGTGCATCCGTGCCTCTTGCCCTGGGTCAGATTTCTCCATGAGTGCTAGGGCTGTCTCCTCTCTCGTCTCTGTCTCTAATAATACCAATTAAATCATTAAGCACTCGAGGACCTAATGCACACACTTTAGAGTCCCTGCTAACAGCCTGGCCCACCAGGGTCATGACCTTTCAAACCCAGCCACCACAAAATCACTTTTTTTTTTGGCCCAAAA
The DNA here is from genome assembly GCF_029633855.1 of Hoplias malabaricus. Lineage (NCBI taxonomy): Eukaryota > Metazoa > Chordata > Actinopteri > Characiformes > Erythrinidae > Hoplias > Hoplias malabaricus. The sequence goes on from NC_089807.1 coordinate 43,401,309, forward strand.
ACTCAGGAATACCCAGCTCTTCAAGTTTTTCACAGACTGAACTCAAACCTTTTAAGAAGCTCCTGAGCTCAGCAGCTAGCACCAGGAGAGAGAGAGGGGGCGGGGAGAGAGAGGGGGCGGGGAGAGTACAATAATCTTCCAAACTAACCACGTTTAGATTTCGCTTCTGAGGTCAGGGCAGTTCGAGGACCGCAGACACATGCAGAGCCACCTCGTTTATTCTGGGAGTGAGCTGGAACATCACAGGCCCTAGATGCACGGTGAGAAGTTGTGATCCTCACTCGATGGTCCTCACACGTCACGTCATGATGGAGAAGGCCATCGGAGTGAAGGCCCCATCACATGTTCTATGAGTCACACGCAGGCTCTTACAGGCTGTGAGTCAGGCAGTGGCACTGAGGGCAGTGAGTGACCATGGATTCAGGTCCCAATCCAGCTTCCAGAGCCTCTGGAGTGGAGGACAAACACCTACTGCAGCTGTAATTATCGCTTCTAACACTAACGTGGCCCAGAGGGATGGGGGCCAGGGGTGGGGGCAGGAGTGTTTAAACACACACACACACTGTGTAGTCAGTCAGTTATGGGCTAATGGAGTTAATTCGTGATGTGGTATTTAATATAGGGTTTAAAATGACGCCATCTTTAATGCAGATGCTTCATGTTCTTAACACTGAGGTGAGTAGAAGGGGTTGTGAAAAAAGTCACAAATCGTCTTTTTGTTCACGTCTTTTTGGTTAATGAAGGTATTGCTGTGAACAATTACAGACACTTCTGTGATTTAGCTTATTTCAACCTTCCCTGAGCATACACAGGGATTCAGCACAAACATCTGGACGGGCTAGACACATATCCCTTGGTGCACAAGTTATTTTCTCAGTGCACCCTAGAAGTCATATTTGTATTAAGGATAGAGCCTTTATATTATGTGGAATTTACTGACATACAAAAATACTTGTACGTTTAAGCCCTATCCACACGCGGTAACGACATCCAACTTTAGTCGTCGGATCAGAAATGGACAACAAAGGAGCCTGGCATCTGGTTCTTTTTCCACTTGCGCAGCATACCCCCGATGGTCTTTTTCCAGCCACCGATCCAAGGAGAGTTTGAACTTCGTCGAAACACCACGGCGTAGTTTGTGAGTCGGATAAAAACAAAATGTGATCGGTACTGTAATTTGACGACTTGTGGCGAGTTGGTGCTGGATGTCTGCAGTTAGTTGTCTCTCTGGCCAATCAGCACTCTGCAACGTTTCTACGTGTCACATTTAATCCCCACTCAGTTCGCTCAGGACCATGAGCTCGCAGATGCTAAAAAAGTACGTGGCACCAAGTTTAAAAACAAAAGCAGAGCCTAGTCAAGAAGAGTAGGTACCAGAAAGTGGAAAAGCACTGTAGGACACCTAGCACCTATACGTGTCACTGAACTAGAACTAGCTCTGTATACATCAGCTGTGAAAAGGAATTCTGTTGAGTAAGGTGAGTTTATTGGTAGGAAAAACCCTCCAGGATCAGGGAGAGTGACGTAGGTGTTTATTTTTAAGTCTGTGTTTGAAATTGCCTTCAGTTTAGATCCAGCATGAGGATGTATTCACCTGCTTTTGTCCACAGTGATCCCATAAACTCTACACAAGTAGCTGCAGGCTTCGCGCGCCCAGATTTACCACCTCCCCGCTGTTTTGTACTGCCTATCACCAACTGTGTTTCTAGGAATTTAAGAAGGTCCGGAGGGGTTGTGCTGAACCTCGACCTGAACTCCCTCCTTCATATAATCCCCTGCTCCACACCGTTGACTTTTTAGAGCTGCTCTGGGCCCGCTGGTCCTGTTTAGGGTCCTGGTGCCGGGCGGAAGTGAGCAGTCCGGCGAGACGTCCTTCAGGCCTGGCGTCCAAGGCCAGTGCATCTGCTCTTTAATGGCCACCATTAAATATTCTCCAATATGCCAAAAACTGCTACTACTCCCAGAATGCTCTCTCTCCTTTCCCCTTCTCTGCCCCCATCAATCCTACACTGCACAGGACAGCCTCTGGAAAAATGAGCCTGTTTATGAGGAAGCAAGTCCAAGGGGACACACAGACACACACACACACACACACACACTCTTTCGCTCTCTCTCTCTCTCTCTCTCTCTCTCTCTCTCATACATACACACATTGGTGTGTCCTTTCCAGGACATAGTGTTAATTACTATACATAAGTTACTGTGTAATGTACAGTGTTATTTTTAGATTTTTAAGCTTTTGAAAGCAACAGATGACTATTATATTCTGTGAAAATATCACGGTCAACCGATCACTGGAAATGGATCATAATAGATTTGACATTAACTCTTTAGTTGAAGAAAAACGATATTTCTATGTTAAAAAAACAGTGATTTTTCGGTTTTTTTTATATCTATTTGAATGTTTGTAATAAACACGTTAAGTTGCCATCACTGCTGCCAGGTTTGTAAAGGCTCCTCCAGACACGATGCACTAAAGCGAACAGGAAACCCACAGCTGGAAATATACTTAATACATTTGTCTTTCGTCTGTCAGTTGCCATTTAAAAGCTGTATTTGAACGACATTGTTACAATCACAGTGTTATAGCAGCAGCATATGAGCAGAAATACGGGGCTCTCAGACTGGTCTAAGCCTAGTCCTCGGGCTAGTCTTTACTTCAGTAACCTTCAGTCTCTGCCACTGGAGGGTGATATTATGGTGATGTCACTGTACTGTACTTTAAACTGTGTGTATGTGGTGTTTGTGTGGAATGTACAAAAGCCACTTGACGTTGGTCAGCCTCTTTGTGTGCGTGTGTGTGTGTGTGTTCTTCTGATCCTCTGGAATAATGGCCATGAATGCACACTGCGCCACCCAGCCATTTGAAGGGACTGCGATGTTCGATGACGGAATTCTCTCTGATTTATTTATTTATCTACTCATGTATTTATCTCTCTCTCTCTCTCTCTCTCTCTCTCTCTCTCTCACTGGAGAGAGGGGAGGCGTGGCGCTGCATTTTAATTTGACGGCAAGCCAACCACCTTCATCAGAAGGTTAATTCTGTCTGTCTCCTTGTGGAATACAGCTCCCTCCCTCCCTCTTTCTCTCTCTCTCTCTCTCTCTTTCTGTCAGTTTCTGTCACTCTACCTCTCTCTCATTCTGTCTGTGTCCCTGTCTTCCTTTTGTCCATCTCTCTCTCTCTCTCTCTCTCTCTCTGTGTGTGTGTAAAGTCTTTGCCCTGATTTTCAGCACAGTGACCTCTAACTCTCTGAGCAATCAGGAGACTGGATGTTTCTGTCTGTGATTAGAGCCGTGCGATGTGGGCAAACACCACTCTGCAATGGTGCTGCTACAGGAGCCGGATTTCACAATATATTAGTCGTCATGATACTGATTTTTTTACGGTGGTGATGTTGAAGTTTGCAGCGTGCACTTGAGCTAAAAATGTTCTTTTGAACTAAGGCACTACATGACAGTCTTTTTTACTGCGTCACGTTTATGCCACACCTCTGCATTCCCATAGGCTGCAGGGTTGTGTTAGAATACACACACACACACACTCTAGTTATATCTCTGAAATAATTTAATGGTTCATATCTTGATGGAAGGGGGCAGTTCAGCTGCATCTCAATGAATCAGAATAATTAAAATATATTACTGCAGCTCGTCCAATGAAAAACCATATAAAAGCCATGTCTGTTATTTAGTAGCGTTTCTTAATTGTCCAATTAGCGGTGTGCATACGCAATGTTTCAGCGCATTCAGTCACACAGCTCCAGGGACCTGGAGGTTGTTTGGTTCGATTCCTGCTCCGGGTGACTGTCTGTGAGGAGTGTGGTGTGTTCTCCCTGTGTCCGCGTGGGTTTCCTCCAGGTGACTGTCTGTGAGGAGTGTGGTGTGTTCTCTCTGTGTCTGCATGTGTTTCCTCCGGGTGACTCTCTGTAAGGAGTGTGGTGTGTTCTCTCTGTGTCTGCGTGGGTTTCCTCCGGGTGACTGTCTGTGAGGAGTGTGGTGTGTTCTCCCTGTGTCAGCGTGGGTTTCCTCCGGGTGAATGTCTGTGAGGAGTGTGGTGTGTTCTCCCTGTGTCTGCGTGGGTTTCCTCCGGGTGACTGTCTGTGAGGAGTGTGGTGTGTTCTCCCTGTGTCTGCGTGGGTTTCCTCCGGGTGACTGTCTGTGAGGAGTGTGGTGTGTTCTCCCTGTGTCTGTGTGGGTTTCCTCCGGGTGACTGTCTGTGAGGAGTGTGGTGTGTTCTCCCTGTGTCTGTGTGGGTTTCCTCCGGGTGACTGTCTGTGAGGAGTGTGGTGTGTTCTCCCTGTGTCTGCGTGGGTTTCCTCCAGGTGACTGTTTGTGAGGAGTGTGGTGTGTTCTCCCTGTGTCTGCGTGGGTTTCCTCCAGGTGACTGTTTGTGAGGAGTGTGGTGTGTTCTCCCTGTGTCTGCGTGGGTTTCCTCCGGGTGACTGTCTGTGAAGAGTGTGGTGTGTTCTCCCTGTGTCTGCGTGGGTTTCCTCCAGGTGACTGTTTGTGAGGAGTGTGGTGTGTTCTCCCTGTGTCTGCGTGGGTTTCCTCCGGGTGACTGTCTGTGAGGAGTGTGGTGTGTTCTCTCTGTGTCTGCGTGGGTTTCCTCCGGGTGACTGTCTGTGAGGAGTGTGGTGTGTTCTCCCTGTGTCTGCGTGGGTTTCCTCCGGGTGACTGTCTGTGAGGAGTGTGGTGTGTTCTCCCTGTGTCTGCGTGGGTTTCCTCCGGGTGACTGTCTGTGAGGAGTGTGGTGTGTTCTCTCTGTGTCTGCGTGGGTTTCCTCCGGGTGACTGTCTGTGAGGAGTGTGGTGTGTTCTCCCTGTGTCTGCGTGGGTTTCCTCCGGGTGACTGTCTGTGAGGAGTGTGGTGTGTTCTCCCTGTGTCTGCGTGGGTTTCCTCCGGGTGCTCCAGTTTCCTCCCACAGTCCAAAAACACACGTTTGTGTCCGTAGGTGTGAGTGAATGTGTGTGTGTGTGTGTGTTGCTCTGTGAATGACTGGCGCCCCCTCCAGGGTGTATTCCCACCTTGCGCCCAATGATTCCAGGTAGGCTCTGGACCCACCGCGACCCTGAACTTGATAAGGGTTACAGATAATGAATGAATGAATAACTTGTATTTGCTAGGGCTCTATTAATTATGGAACTGAAAAGTTTGGAATCTCATGAGGTATATTTAGTGATTTTGACATTCCTTTTATATAAAAACACATAGCGGATTTCTGAATTAAAGAACTCTGAAATAAAGTGTTATTTGCCTTACATTTTTCTGATTGGCTGATGTCACTTATATGATATTAGTAGCTCAGATGAGCAGATTTCTAAGGATTTGAAGTGAAAGAAACTTCTTTAACCTAGTGCTGAGACAAAGGAGTCTTACAGATTTCTCAGAAGGAAAACACTGCTCCTCTAAAAACACTTTGTCATGAATGTGAGATTTTGGGCAAGAATTTCCGTGTTATTCAACGAACTTGAGAAGAGGACTGTAATTGTCCGCTTTCAAGCCACATGTTGCCTGCTGTAAACGTAAGGATACAGGGTGAGGGTCAGGTTCAAATGTCATGCTTGTTTGTCCCCCTCACAGCTGCCGTTAATAACCTCATCATTACTTTTTCTCCCTCCTTTTTTGTTTGGTCTTTACTTTATTACTTTAAACTGTTCTACTCTTGTGCAGAGTATTAATGAGCAACAGTCATTCAGAGTCAGCACAGGTGCGAGTTCCAGGGCCTTGGAATTGTGGGTTCAATCCCTGCCTCAGGACACTGTCTGTGAGGGGTGTTCTCCCTGTGTCTGTGTGGGTGTCTTCCAGTTGCTCTGGTTTCCTCCCACAGTCCAAAAACCAAATGCTGATAGAGGGTTTGACTGTGCAGAATTGTCCACAGTGTGGGAGTGACTAGGTGTGTTAGTGTGCCCTGAGGTGGACTTTGATTCGGACCCATTGATTCTGGTTCCGCTCCCACTGCGACACCGAACCAGACCAGGCTAAAATTAAAAATGCTATTGTATCAGGTTACACTAGGTGTACACTTTGTTTTCATTTGTCAGGCTGCAGTTTACTTCATTTTGTGGGATGGTATCCTGCTGTGGACCAAAAGTCATTGTTTTACAGTTGGATTACAGTGAAATTCACATCCATTTCTGATGTCCACAGTCAGACCGGGGCCACATTTATAGCTGCAGTCAGGTTCAGGAATATTTTTGTGGGCTATATTTAATATTATCAGAGAGGGAAAACATTTCAGATTACAGCACTCGGACACGTATTTTATTTTATCAAGTCAGATTTGCACCGAATCTCAGGATAAAAGCCAAAAGTTCAGCCAGAAACCTGTTGTTCTCCAGTTCTTTAGTCAGACTTCTGTTGAGAAATCCGTGAAGCTATAGTCAGGTTCAGGTTACAGCGGGGTTCCGACTGGTTTTTATTTGATTTTTTTTTTCCTACGCCCGGTGCTGTGGGTTGGACTGGGTGGTGAAGGTTGCCAGGTTGTGTTTGTATGTGGTTGAAGATTTCAGTAGCAGTTAAAGCTCTAGTGTAAATTTGGCAGTGGGTTAAGTGAAGGTGGCGTGTTGATGTGTTTTCTGTGCAGACTCGGAGAAGGCTCTGGGGGAGGCGGGGAATGGCCTGGCTCAGTGGAGGATAAACGAACAACTCTTCCCCTGCCCTGTGTGTGGAAAAGTGTTCGGCCGCCAGCAAACCCTCTCCAGACACCTCTCCTTACACACAGGTGAGCAACCAGCAACACACACACACACACACACACACAGAGAGAGAGTTCTCTGTTCTTTCTGGGCCTGAGATAGTAAACAGAAGGGCTGCAGAAAAAAAAAGACATTTTTGTTAACAAACAGTCGAGTACGAATCTGACCGTCAGAGGAGCGCACAGATTGAGTCGGCCTGAGAAACAGAGGAGAGACGTTTCTGCGGCTCTCTGGGGTTTACTGCTAAAGAGTAACAGCAAAACAGAAATGCCAGCGAAACATTGCAACACTGGATAGTGTTTTAAAGAGTGCTGCACGTAGCTTAGGGTTATGTAAAGAACACTACATCTGAGACAAACCCGGTCATGGCACGTGTTCATTTTTAATTTAAAAGGTATTCTTTACAGACAACACATTAAATTCACACCTACTTTTATTAAGAGTGGACAGCACTGTGACGCAGCAGGTAGTGTGTCACTGTTACACAGCTCCTGGGGTTGAAGGTTTGAGCCCCGCTCTGAGTGTCTGTCTGTGAGGAGTGTGGTGTGTTCTCCCTGTGTCTGCGTGGGTTTCCTCCGGGTGACTGTCTGTGAGGAGTGTGGTGTGTTCTCTCTGTGTCTGCGTGGGTTTCCTCCGGGTGACTGTTTGTGAGGAGTGTGGTGTGTTCTCCCTGTGTCTGCGTGGGTTTCCTCCGGGTGACTGTCTGTGAGGAGTGTGGTGTGTTCTCCTTGTGTCTGCGTGGGTTTCCTCCGGGTGACTGTCTGTGAGGAGTGTGGTGTGTTCTCCCTGTGTTTGCGTGGGTTTCCTCCGGGTGACTGTCTGTAAGGAGTGTGGTGTGTTCTCCCTGTGTCTATGTGGGTTTTCTCCGGGTGACTGTCTGTGAGGAGTGTGGTGTGTTCTCCCCATGTCTGCGTGGGTTTCCTCCGGGTGACTGTCTGTAAGGAGTGTGGTGTGTTCTCCCTGTGTCTATGTGGGTTTTCTCCGGGTGACTGTCTGTGAGGAGTGTGGTGTGTTCTCCCCATGTCTGCGTGGGTTTCCTCCGGGTGCTCCGGTTTCCTCCCACAGGGTGAGTTGCTCCCAGTGATTCCGGGTCGGCTCTAGACCCACCACAACCCTGAACTGGATAAGCGCTTTATGACTTTACACGTATACAGTATGCAGTTTACACGGCCACTTGAAAAATCAGGTAACATTCAACCTAAAGACTTCAGGAAATGCCGGGTGTGTCTTCTTTAAAGAATCTAGTCCAGCTTTTGTCTGTACGCTGACAGACCACAGTCAACTCACACACGGATTCAGTGCAGTTCAGACCCCAAGCCCAGGCTGTGTTGTTGTTGTTAGCTGGATTAGTGATGCAGGTAAGTAAATAAGGTTCACTATACTGGATTACCCTTCCTTTAAAGAGATTATGAGTCTGATTAGCCTCGGTGGGAAAAGCGCCCAGGGTAATTACTGAGCTTTAGAGTAGCCTAAGCTTCAGTGGACCCCAGCATGGCCCAGCTGGTCCTGGGTCAGTCACAGCCCACACAGCCCACGAGATCAGCCGAGACGACTGACCTGTCTCAGACTGCCTACCAGCCTGGCCGTAGAGAGGTCAACCGAGGTCAGCGAGAATCAGGGGCTACTTACTTCACATCTATCTTTCAGCATCGTTAGATACAGTCTTCACTAGTCTGGAAGCTGCAGAATTTTAGAGGAAACATATACAGACCTTAACATCGTTTCCGTAAAAAATACAAAAGGGCTGTTATTCGCAAATCACATTGAAATGAGTGGTAAATACAGGAACAATATGTTTGTTGCCCTTGCCATCGTGAATCAAAGAGGTCCCAATTGAACATCTCCCCCTTCCTTCAGCATGATTCTAGCCAGCATCTTTTAGCAAAGGGTCTTCAGTGTGGTGTTGGTCACTGTGGTGGTACGCTCAAGGTCACATATTCATACCTTTAATTAGGGAATGTAATTGTAGTTTATTATAAACAGAAAATCTAACATTGTATTGATTTCAAACGCACCGTTTCATCTCCAGGGCTTATATTAAGTTCTTTTTCATTTGTACACAATTCTAAAATAAAAGATTACAAACATTCACCTCTCTTTCTTGAGAAGAGAGTGTAATGTACCTTTAGGGAACAGAACTGGACTTTAACAGCACTGTTGTACCTCGTGCACTATTAGAAGGTTTAAGGTACATTTACACAGTTTGTGCCTTAAATGACAATAGCGTACTTCTACCGTTCCTATTTTTTTTCTGAGAGTGAACGCTGAGTTAGTGACAGAGTGTTAATAGACATTCCAAAAAATGGCTGGCTTCATGCTTCATTAATACGGTGTAATGTGAAGTTCAGAACCTCCGAAATCGGTTTTTGTATCGATTCTAAATATTAACATCAAATTGACGTAAAAATAAAAAAAACAAATTTTCTTTCTGTAATTTCTAGTGTAACAACACGTTAGAAAACTGTTTTCACTGCTCTGTAAGTTCACATTTCTCCAGTTTTCTTGAATGAATGAAAGCCGTACACTAGGTTTCCAGCAGTTATTTGTCTGATACCAAATCAATCAAAGGTTTACGAGGAGTTCCGTTTTTCCTCCCACCGTCCAACACCTTCCTGTCATCAGTTGGGATTAGACTGGACCGAAAGTCTGTTTTGAGGAAAGTCTAGCCGTCCAAAAACATCCACAGCTCCGCAAAAAGCACAGCAAAGAGAGACGTTAATGACAGAAGGCCGTCGGCGGTGGATGTTTGGATTGGTGCCAGTCTGAGTGTTGAGGCACACTTTTACACATCCCTCATGTTTGGATGAGGACGTCTCTGATTTGTTGCAAAACAAAGCGGGCCTTCTTTATGTTGCTGTAATTAAATGAAGCCAGAGTGCGATTTAGTTCAGCTCATTAACTTTATATCTGTTTGTTTGTGTCAGCCTTAAGGGAAATTCATTCCTTTAGAGCAAGGGAGCCCGTATATTTTGTTTTTGGGGGGGGGCAACATTCAGTATATGTGGTGGGACAAGGGCCAAACTGCCAAAGCTATATACAAAGAAACACGGTACATCAGATTGGATTTTTTTAAAGATATACCGTGACTTTAGTTTCTAAAATACCCACAGCGTCCAGACGTTTTTAGGCACATTATAAACAGTTAAATCAATTAATTTACTGTCCACCCATTTCCTGTATGCCAAACTACAAACTCATACATAAACGTAAACGTACAGCTGGGTTTACGTCGAAAATATACGTACGAAACAGAGGCAAGGGAATAAAGCTCTGAACAAAAACCAAAGGGATCCAAACACTAAAGAGAATATTAAAGACAGAGAGCTAGAAGTCGATGAAACAACTGAAGTAAAGACGTAGAGACCTGTAAACAGGAATCCAAGATGGCGGACGGACACCGAGACAAGGACCTGGAAATATAAACAATCAGGGAACACAAAACACATGGGAGTGACTGGGACACGTGACAGAGGAGTGGCTAACACAGCAGCTGTGCGTGAGCCCAAGGCCAGGTCTTGGCCCGAGCGGTTAAAAGCCCTTGGACAGTGGAGCTGTGTTCTCTAGAGTGTTGGAGCCTTTGGGATGAATTTGAATGATTTTTCGGACCCGGAACTAATCATTTAACATCGGTGCCTGAGCTCAGTAAGATCTTGAGGCTGTATGCCATCGAATATTTACAGAAATGTACATATTTATAGGTGTGAGTGTGTGTGTGTGATATGAGTGAGGGAGAGTTTGGCTGAATGCAGTCAAATCCTCACAGCAGTGTTTCAACATCTAGTGTAAATCCTTCGCAGAAAAGAAGAAACTCTGGGGCCACACTTTCGGCAGCGCTGCTTTAGAGTTTGTTCACTCAAGTACAAAGTATAAAACATTTCAGAGGTTCAGGGACATTCCCCGACCCAGTGTCCCTTGCTTTTATGCGTCTGTGTGTGTGTGTGTGTGTATATACAGTGCTGTGTCTACAGTGGTGTGTCTCTTGTGTGTGTGTGTTTTAGAGGAGAGGAAGTATAAATGCCACTTGTGTCCGTACGCAGCGAAGTGCAGAGCCAACTTAAACCAGCACCTCACCATCCACTCGGTCAAACTGGTCAGCACCGACGCCGAGCACATTGTTACCGCGGTAACCACAGACGGAGGAGAGCGCAAGAACTGCCCTTACTACTACAGGTGTGTGTGTGTGTGTGTGTGTTCACATAAACACTCGCTCTCAGACACCCTCACTGAACACCTCTTTACTATAATTTGGCAGTTTACAATCACCAACATGTTGGAAGCCATTTTTCCTGCAGTCGTACTGTGCCAATGATTGTGTTTACTAAATGATAAGCGTCTCATGGAACTGGCTTCAAGCTAACACACTCATTCACTCACTCACTCACTCACTCACACATTTAGGGGCCCTATTCAGAGCTTTCAATCTGTGACACTGGGTCCTTGTTTCTATTCAAGGCATTTGACAAGATTAGGTTTCCCCAAACTTTTACCTGAGAATCATTACAATTTCTTACATAAACACTTACTTTCAAACACTTCAACCAGTGCCTTTTAGCAGACAGTCGGTGTATGCATGTACCACACTCACTCTGTCTCTTCTCTGTGTGTGTATGTGGGTGTGTAGCTGTCGGGTGTGTGGTTTCCAGACGGAGCTGAACGCCCAGTTTGTGAGCCACATGTCGCTGCATGTGGATAAGGAGCAGTGGATGTTCTCTCTCTGCTGTAACTCATGTGAATACGTGGGAGTGGATGAAGCAGAGATTAAAGCCCATATCAACGCTGAACACGCAGGTCAGAACTCCGCACACTGTGGTCAGCGCAGGGCACAGGGCTGCGCTCATGTCCACTACACATCACTTTTTGGGGCAAAATCTTACGTCTTTGTTTTTTCCCCCAGTTTTCAGTTTTTAAATGTCGTCATGAATGAACCAATACATAAGATCTAAAAGACTTGCTGTAGGGCAGTATATAGCGTCTAGTACAGTGAGCAGTACAGTACCCTTAGGCCAGTGGCTGCAGTACTGCATAATGCCTACTGTACTGTCTGTGGTACATTATACGTAGCCCAGGCTCTGCATACGTTCGGCAACTGTCTGTAGAACAGTAAGTCTAGCACAGTGTCTGTAGTACAGTTTTTAATACAGCATCCAGAGCAGTGTGTACTGCTGTATTTACTGCATAGTGCCTGTAGTACGGTTTCTATAGCAACGTATCTGTAGTACAGTGTCTAATATAGTTTTTAATACAGTATCCATATCTCGTACAATATCTTTAGCCCAGTGCCTGGTCTTGTCTTCATTACATCATGTATTGCATAGTATGTAGTATTTATTACAGTATTTATAGCTTTGTGTGTGTTTGTAGTACCTTTACAACAGTGTCTATGGCACAGTATGTATTACAGAATCTGTAGCACAATATGTACTACTGCATGTAGCTCAGTTTCCATAGCACAGTGTTTACAGTGCAGTAGAGTATCTATAGTACAATGTTTGCAGTACAGTAGAGTATCTATAGTGCAATGTTTGCAGTACGGTGGAGTATCTATAGCACAGTGTTTGCATTACAGTATGGTATCTATAGCACAGTGTTTACAGTACAGTGGAGTATCTATAATACAGTGTAGTACATTGGAGTATCTATAGTACAGTATATATAGTACAGTTTTTACAGTACAGTAGAGTATCTATAGCAGTGTTTGCAGTACAGTATCTATAGTACAGTGTTTACAGTACAGTAGGGTATCTATAGCACAGTGTTTGCAGTACAGTAGAGTATCCATAGCAGTGTTTGCAGTAGGAGTAGGGTATCTATAGCACAGTGTTTGCAGTACAGTAGAGTATCCGTAGCAGTGTTTGCAGTAGAAGTAGGGTATCTATAGTACAGTGTTTACAGTGGAGTATCTATAGCACAGTGCTTAGAGTACAGTAGAGTATCCATAGTACAATGTTTGCAGTACGGTGGAGTATCTATAGCACAATGTTTGCAGTACAGCATCTATAGTACAGTCTTTACAGTACAGTGGAGTATCTATAATACAGTGTAGTACATTGGAGTATCTATAGTACAGTATATATAGTACAGTGTTTACAGTACAGTGGAGTATCTATAATACAGTGTAGTACATTGGAGTATCTATAGTACAGTATAGTACAGTATATATAGTACAGTGTTTACAGTACAGTAGAGTATCCATAGCACAGTGTTTGCAGTAAAGTAGGGTATCTATAGTACAGTGTTTACAATACAGTAGAGTATCTATAGTACAGTGTTTACTGTACAGTCGAGTATCTATAGTATAGTGTCTACAGTAGAGTATCCATAGCACAGTGTTTACAGCACAGTAGAGTACAGTGTCTATAATGTACTCTGTGGTACTTTATCTTTAACCAAGTGTCTATAGTACATCAGAGGATGGTGGTTGTACACCTCACAGACAAGTGTCTGTAGAACTGAAGCTGTGGAGTGATTTAATTGTATTTAATAAGCTTAAAAAAAAGAAAAAAAGATTTGTTAAAACTCAACCAGACATGAAAAATCAGAAAGCGCCATCGTGCAGGTGGTCAAACTCACTCTCGCTCAGCTGGGGCCCCACCTGTGCACTACTGGGCCAATTTGTTGATTAGGCAGAGGGTAATAACACTTATATTTTCATCCCATGTCAACAACTGAAGCACTGCTTTAACGGCTCCACTCCGAATACATTCACACACAGAAACAGCCGTGTGATCCCCAAGTACATCACTAATGAACTTCTGGCATACGGAGAGACCTTCAAGCTTCTGCCGCTGTCTGGAAAACACAGCTGTGCTTTCACTGGGAGAAGTAAGAAACAGCCGCTTTGAGCCGTCACTATTGAGTATATTATTAATATATGTTTTTAAATAATTGAATACATTTAGTTTTTGAAGCAAATACCAAGCGGTTAATACAGAGTTTAGCCGAACCCTAACAAACATGCGGTTCTTTCAAAAGACTAGGACCTAGGAACCTCTTTGAAAAGTCTATAGGCAGCACGTCAGTCCCCCTGTCGCTGCGGTAACAAAGGCTACTCTTCTGGGAAGGCTTTACATTGGATATTGGAACATTGCTGTGAGGATTTGATTGTTTTCAGCCACTCCCAACTCATCCCAGAGAGCACCGTTTCACTGCTACACAGCCCAGGGCTTTAGGGACTTTTATCATCGTAAGACATTTCTATTTTAATGCTTTATTTATTTTTTCTTTCCTCAAATAATCATCACAGCCCTAAAAATACTTTCTATGAAATGCTGCTCTGTGTAAGAATCTCGCTTAAGAGCAAAAATACTTCCATAGATTTGACTTTTAGGTCCAAATGTGAGGGTCAATAACTGCGTTTTTGACAAAAGAGCTTGATGGGTTTATCGCCAGGGTGGGCTGCCCTGCTGGTGGGAGAGAGTGTGTGGACCGGCCAGAGCTCAGAGTTGTGTGTGTGTTTATCTGGAAGACCTGGTGTTATCAGCCATAGGAGGTTGAGGAATCAATAGCCCGCTCGGCTCCTGTGCAGCCACCCAGGCAGTCTCTCTTTTCCTCTTTCTCTCCTCATCACTCTCTCTCACTTGCCCACCACTGGCATTTACACTGAGCCAGAGTGGGCCTGTCCAGCGGGCAGCGGTTGGCAGAGTGACAGCCAAAGGCCAGGCGGATCTGTCAGCTGCAATTTAGCCCTGTGCCAGGGACACCTCCCTCCACAGAAACGACTGAATTCAGGTCTGTCTGCCTCCTCACACACACACACACACACTACTACTGTAGGTGTGTGGATGTGTGTGTTTTATATTGGATGAAAGCAGAGTCTTTCAGTGGTAGGTAGTGAGTGCTTTATGTGTGTGTGTGTGTGTGTGTGTGTGTCCAGGCATTTTGTTTTTCCAAACTCTATATCTCATGTTGCTAGAAGTGCAGCACCGCACGGATCTATTTTGTAGCTCGTTCACTCACGCTGAGGGGGTTAAGTAAGTAGCATTCAAATATTTCAATAAGCTTTGCATCAGCGACACTTTGTTTCCTTGTTTAAAAGTGAACACGAGGGGTCTTTTGTTTCTGAGCTCAAGATTGTTCTCTGAGAGCAACAGTAAATACAGGATGTGAGACCCTGGGTCCTGCTACTGTATGAAAACAAACTTCTGTTTGTGTGTATGTATTGGTGGGAGGCTTGAGATTTGGAGTATATGCTCAGTGTGTGTGTGTGTGTGTGTGTGTGTGTGTGTGAACGGTGCTGATGGCAGCTGTTGGTTCCAGAAGCAGTGCCTCGCTGTGTCCTGCAGGGTTTGAGAGAGTTCAGTGCTAATCCATCTTGATGTTATATAGGACGTCAGCTTTGCTTATTGTAATAGAGGCCACACACTTCACTCACAGCAGCAGGTACAGGCCAATTCCAGCAAATCACATTGTCCCATATTACCCAGCTAACAAAAGATTAAACGCTCAACCCTCACAGGGACAGAGGCGCTAACACACTGTATGCGTATGTGTGAGAGAGTGAGTGTGTGTTTGGAGAGCTGGCATCGGCCATTTCGTGAGCTCGGGCAGCCCTAGGGGAGAGTCATGCCCTGAGATGCTCCCGCCATCTTAGCTGTAGCAGCCCTGACCTGGGCAGACACACACACACACACACAGACAGAGCTCTCACAGGCAGGAAGGAGATCAATAAAGAGAGCAGAGCTTGATAGTTCTAGCTGCTTGGATACAGACATCAGACTAATGCTGCGGGAGCTGCTCTCAGGGAAGAGCGGCAGGCTGCTCGACCTTTTAACGCTGAATAACACGCTGCACAACGCCCGCCAAACACCGTCCGGCCTTTTACCTCACACTCAGCCCCTCTGTTTCAAAACCGGACCGAATAAAGCATTTCGATATGAGGATTACATGTGCCATTATCACATTCCTTTTAGGTCTTCAGCTTAGAACGAAGCCCCCTGCTGTAGCACTCAGGAAAGGGCGATATACGTTTATGGACTGGGTCCTACACTATATGACCACGATGCTTCTTCTGAAAGGTACTTTGGGCCTCTATATTGGAACTCTGCAGTGAGGATGTGATGGCAGCCACAAGAACAAAAGCGAGGTCAGGTACTGGGGTTGGATGACTAGTTCTGACTCACAAATGCCACTCAGACTCATCCCAGAGCTTCTAAATGGAGTGATAGAGAACACAGTTCCACTTTTCTCAGGCCCACATCAGAAAATAAAGGAAAAAAACACACACGTTTAGTCATCTCCTGTTTAAATACGGCGTAACTGCCTTTCACAGTCATTTAACAGTTGCTCGCAGCTCACAGCGTGTCCAGTTCAATATGGCGTCCAGTAATGAGACGTATATTCTGATCTATAGATAGAAGAAACCTCAGCCATCTGGACATCACTGAGGTGCCACAGTAACAACATTAAAGTAAAACTGATTGTTTTGTTCCTTTAATTAGAAGAAGACTGAGAATAGTGTTGGTTCTCTTCAGGTGTGAACTCCCGGAGCCCCCTCAGTGAGAGTAAGAGCACCTCCTCCTCTCTCTCCGCCCTCAGCGACTCTCTCAACAGCTCCGAGGGCGGAGATGTTACCCAGGGAAACGAAGAACTCAAGAGTCTGTTGGCCCCGCCCTCGTCTGCAAGCAGCCAATCAAGCTCAGGCTCAGGAACAGAGGAGAAATCCGAAAAAGGTGAGATCGGAGCTTGTTGTTGTTGAGATGGTTACACAGTGACACGATCAGCTGTGAAAGGATGAGTTCTGTGATCTATCCATTCATCCATCCATCCATTTCTCTATCCATCCATTGCTCTATCCATCCATCCATCTGTCCTTTTCTCTATCCATCCATCCATTTTTCTATCCATCTATCCATCCATTTCTTTATCCATCCATTTCTCTATCCATCCATCCATCTGTCCTTTTTTCTATCCATCCATCTGTCCCTTTCTCTATCCATCATCCATCCATTTCTCCATCCATCCATTTCTCCATCCATCCGTCCATTTCTCTATCCATCTATCCATCCGTCCATTTCTCTATCCATCCATTTTTCTATCCATCTTTCCATCATCTGTCCCTTTCTCTATCCATCCATCCATCCGTCCATCTGTCCTTTTCTCTATCCATTTCTCTATCCATCCATCCATTTTTCTACCCATCCATCTATCCATCTGTCCATTTTTCTATCCATCCATCCATCCGTCCATTTCTCTATCCATCTGTCCATTTTTCTATCCATCCATCCATTTCTCTATTGATCCATCCATCCATCTGTCCCTTTCTCTAGCCTTCTATCCATCCATTTCTCTATCCATCCATCCATTTCTCTATGCATCCATTTTTCTATCCATCTGTCCTTTCTCTATCCATTCATCCATTTCTCTATCCATCGGTTTTTCTATCCATCCATTTCTCTATCGATCCATCTCCCATTACTCAAAGGTACAGATAAAATCCTCCATTGGACAAAACTCCATTTTAAGACTTTAGACTGTTTTTACAACTCAACATACTTCATGGAAATAGTGATGCAGTTTGCAGAGTGAAGTATGAGCTTATGTTACTTTTAAGATCACTGCAAAAACACATACTTCCACCACCATTTGTACCGAGACAAACCAGCTCCATTCTGGATTGGGTTGATATTGTCTATATTCCTGCAGTAATGTCACACAGCGGTAGTATCACGCCGTTGTCAGAGTTGGAATCACGTAATTATTTTGCCATGATGTAGGTTCCTTTTTAAACTCGCACCCATTTCATTCTCACCATTTTGCTGCACTGTATTTCTTTAGCTTTCTCTCGGGCTCCGTCATCGTGAGCAGAGAGAACTGTAGTACGTCTGAAAAAAACAAAGACAGACATTCTGTAAACAAACAGCCCAGTGTGTGTCTGACCATCAGAGAGCAGAGCAGCTCACAGCTTCCTGAGGCTCACACAGAACTTCGGGAGCCTGGAGAGCAGAGTGCAGTTGTTTCTGAGGCTCTTTTGGCCCTGTTGCTGAACACTAACAATCCACAGCAGAAACGGCAAAAACTTTTAAGATGTGTGCTGTACTTACACTGCATTCAGTGCTGGTCAAACTGTTAGATACACAGGGGTTAGACAGTGAAACTCAAACACACCTGTCATTGTAGTGTGGGAGGTTTCAGGGCTAAACTGGAGCAGCCTGGTGGACAATCTTCATTAACTCCACACTGCACCAGTAAGACCATGTGCATCCAATGGTTCAAACACTGTGTCCTGAAGGCGGTGCCGTGTATCAGGACGACAACGCACCAATACACACAGCGAGACTGGTGAAAGACTGGTTTGATGAACATGAAAGTGAAGGTGAACATCTCCCATGGCCTGCACAGTCACCAGATCTAAATATTATTGAGCCACTTTGGGGTGTTTTGGAGGAGCGAGTCAGGAAACGTTTTCCTCCACCAGCATCACGTAAAGACCTGGCCACTATCCTGCAAGAAGAATGGCTTCAAATCCCTCTGACCACTGTGCAGGACTTGTGTATGTCATTCCCAAGACCAACTGACGCTGTATCGGCCGCAAAAGGAGGCCCTACACCACACTAATAAATTACTGTGGTCTAAAACCAGGCGTTTCACTTTCATTGTCCAACCCCTGTATGTTGTTCTATGATGTTCATAGTCTGAAAGACAGCGTCGTGTGTCTGACACTGAAAGTGAAAGTCTCGTTAGAAGCTGTGGATCGGTGATTATTTCTGGAGGGAAACCGGAAGGAGCTGGAGATGTAGTTGTGATCCAAAACGAATGATCCACCACCAGAACCTGACCTCACTAATGTTCTCATGGCTAAACACCTTAAAAACGGCTCCATTTCTAGAACATATCCATCCCAGAGGAACAGAGACTCTCCCTACAACAGAAAGGCAACAAACGTCCCATTAATATGTTGATGTTTTCTGAAGAAATGCTGGCGGAGCAGGTGTGTGCAGACTTTTAGCCGTATAATGTACTTCTCTGTTTGTTGGCTCACATTTGCGATGCACTTTTACTGAGGGATCCAGGACAAAGCTGCGTGGTCTTTAGGTGACGGCTCGTCTTTGATCGTGGCCATCTGCCGTCTGCGAGTTTTTTTGTGTGTGTTGTTTTGCTTTGGATTTGAGCGTCTGTCGGACGAGTAAACAAACGTAAACACGTAAACGTGTTTTCTCTCTCTCTCTCAAGGCTTTGAATGCGTGTTCTGCAACTTTGTGTGCAAGACGAGGGCCATGTACGAGCGGCACCTGCAGATCCACCTGATCACGCGCATGTTCGAGTGCGACGTGTGCCACAAGTTCATGAAGACGCCCGAGCAGCTGCTGGAACACAAGAAGTGCCATACCGTCCCCGCTGGAGGGCTCAAGTAAGGAAAGCAAGTACAGCACGAGCTTCCTCTACCGCCTCACTGCCCTGCCCACCCCACCCCACCCCCCACCTCATCAGCCCAACCCCCAACCACCTGCCACCCAACCCTACAAAACCACCCACCCACCACACACACAGGGAGCCCCACCTTGGACCACTGCTTCGGATCAGGTTCACCCTCCTGCGTCTCTGCCTTAACCCTCAGAGGTCTTGATTTTTCAATTCATACCACATTTTCTATGTTGTTTAAGGGTTACACAGTGGAGTAGGTGCAGATACCGTAAATATACAGAGATAGAGTATTTTACAGTGGCTCAATGGCTCTCATATTTATGCTTATATAACGATAATATATAAACACTTGGCCTTGGAGGGGAGGGTGTTGCAGGAGTGTTCAGCTGGGAAACCAAATAGATTAGGGAAATCACTGCTAGTTTTTTTAAAAATCTGGACCCGACACCTGACGTAAACACGAAGCACCTGATCCGACAGCAGTGTTTGAGGACACATCCCCCCACACGAGACGCTCCTGAATGTGCCTAACGAGTGCTGCCATTGTTCTTAAAATTAGCCACAAGTAGTGATTATGTTTAGCGTCGTAGCGTTGAGACGTATATAAAAGGGTCTTATCTGAAGATCCTGGTCCTAGTCTTGCCTCTGTTCCTCAACAGGTAGATTGATCAAGATTAAAGGCTCAAGCACTTTCAGGAACAACAGCATCTCCTTTGAAATCCCACGATAGCTTTTCTGTGGCTAGAAGGCTGGTGGTGCATGCGAAATTTCTGAAGAAAACACGACGAGCTAGTCAGCGTTGCTCCATCTGTTAAACCACACCACTGCCAAGACCATTAGACTACAGTTCACACTGTTCTTTCCCAGCCTGTCCTAGTGGCCAACACTCAAACACAGCTAAAGACACGCAGCACACATCTCCCTGGCCACACTACAGCACACACTCACAGTCACACACACATATACACACACACACACACACACACACACACTCCGACCCCTCTGTGGTTATCATTTCTTTTCTTTCCCTCCCCCCCAGAGTGCTCCAGTACATAGTCCGGTCCAGTCTTTGCTCTTTTTTGTGTTATTTGTCTAGCCGTGTGACATGCATAATTCATGTCTTTTTAGAGTCTTGTGTATTTCAGATACCATTGCCATCATCTTGTCACTGTATCGCTGTGCTTTCCCCATGCTAGCTTTCATTAGCCTGTAGTTAGCGCACCCTTATAGCCTCTAGACCAGGTCTCAGCGTGTTTGTCTGCGTATTTGTTTCGGGGCACGATTCTCACAGAACGTCCAAAAAAAGTGGAGACAGGAGAACAGTAGCTCCATTTTGGCTTGGACTTCTTTCACTTCATCACGTCTAAAAGGTTAAACCAAAATAGCATAACGGACCACCTCCTGTTTTAGTAATTACACATGGGTGACTAAGAGTAGAAGTGCTGATATTTTGTCTCAGTGGTGGCGAGATGTAGAGAAGTGTACGGAATGCACATTTTAAACACAAGCCAGAATGTTTCTTTATGTTCTTCAGTTGCACATAGACGTGCTAT
The DNA here is from genome assembly GCF_029633855.1 of Hoplias malabaricus. Lineage (NCBI taxonomy): Eukaryota > Metazoa > Chordata > Actinopteri > Characiformes > Erythrinidae > Hoplias > Hoplias malabaricus. The sequence goes on from NC_089807.1 coordinate 43,421,914, forward strand.
AATGCCAGACACTGCAGATAAAGACTAAGCTCTGTGGCCTGACTGAAATATACATCATTGGTGGTACATTAAGGCATTAATCGCCAGTAAAACACTAATACGTTTAAGTGAATGAAGAAAAAAGCTGTAACATCAGTGACTGGCTTCAAATGTCTAGGAGGATTAACAAATAATTACACACACACACACACACACACATATATATATATATATATATATATATATATATATATAATCAAATAAAATAAGAGAACCATTGTTTCCAGTGTCCATCTCCCTAAAATTGGGACTGGTATCAGCGACAATCATTTTTATATGGGTCGGTCCCTGCTAGGCTCATGTTTTGTAAGCAATTGATCCAAAATGTTTACGTAAACTCTGAGCTTTTGCCCGGAGTGTATTCTGCTGTAGAGAGAGAGAGAGTGAGAGAGAGAGAGAGAGAGAGGGAGCGGCGTAGTGTTTGAGGTTCAGCGAGGAGGTAGAGAAGCGCTCTTCATGGTGTGCTTTCTGAGGTCATTCTGTTCTGCAGGGTTTGTGAAGCGCTTTGGGGCCCTGAGCAGATGAAAGGTGCTATTTAAATGTAAGTGCCACTCATTTATTCACTTACCTCCGTCTGAATCCCCCCCGTTTCAAACCTGTCCGCAAACTCTCACTTAAAACCTCACACACCATTCACACACACTGCAGCTGCACACACAGTACACAAACACAAACACACACACACAAACAGACACATATAAACACACACACACACACACAATAGCTGCTGCACATCACTCAGTGTCAGATACATTAAGTGCATCCTTCATCCCTTCCCCTTCGTCCATTCTCTGTGTGTGTTTTGTGTTCGTCTTTTATTTTTGTTGGAGAAATAAAATCTCTCGAGAGAACGTTACCTCTGTGATATTAAGTGTTTACCCCCCGTCCCTAAGCTTCGTTCTAGAGGTGGGTCAGAATGTTTCAAACGTCAGACAGCTGTGTCCGTTTAAAAAAGGGAAATTAGGATTATTAATACGAATATAAACATTATACATCGCCATTTACTGAACCTCGAGACATCTGAACAGTGCCTGGCTTCATGCTCAACTAGGAACATCTACATGGAGAGAGGGATGATTCTTCTCGACTTTAAATTCGGCTGCTCCTTAGAGTCCATGTAAATAAATGAACGCTTCAATAGTTTCAAACGGGGATGGCTTTAATCAGACAGCACACATACAGTGAGTCTCCAGCCAACACATGCAGGTGGGGCCCATATGGGCAGCCCAGCTGGGTACCAGCTAGCTTTGTCCACAGGGTTAAATGTTGACTTCACATATGGATGCCCTCCAGGGTCAGTGATGGGACAGCGATGGGTTAAACATAGGGCCCATCTGGATGGTACACAACCCAATATATGCTCCCCATGGGACCCTTATATTTACTGGGCGGCCCATATTTATCTGATACAGTCAGTGCACCTGGGTACCACAAATAGCCAGCCCCTGTACCATCCCAACCAGTGCCCGTGTCCATTCAGAACCCTAGTCCATGTTCAACCCACGTGGGCCCCACAAAGGGGTGCTAGCAGCAATGAATGGCCTTAAAAGGGAAATTCATAATGGACATTACATTTTCCATCTTATCGCTAACCTTAGCAGGTCAGCAACTTCCATCGTGGAAACATTCCAGTTTCCAATCTGTCCTCCAGGGTGTGAAAGTGTTTAAAGGAACAGTAGGCAGTATATTTATCATAGAAATACAGCTTACAACTCACTGTAACGCTCCACTGACCTGTAACAGGGAGAACAGAGCTTCTGTTGTTGCTACTACAGGCTCAGCGCTGCTGAAACTGCACTATGTAGCTTTTGGAATAAGGTAGAAAAGTACCCCTCGTGCCGTGTGAATGTGAAATACATGTCTGCAACTGTAGGGGGAGCTCAGGAGCAAAAAAAACAACAACACAAAAACAAAGTTAAATACAGACTCTATGCTGCCCTCTGGTGAAGCAATGAGTTCAGACGACTCAAAAGGAGTGTCATCACCAGTTCTGTTATGAGGAGGCAGACCCACATTTTTCCAACAAATGTAAAGTGTTAGAAACAATGTAAATTCATCAGTTGAAGACTGACCCCTACGCAGTTGAAACCTAACCCTAATTTACTATTCAGTTTTTAAGCTGTCATGACTGTTTGGGCATTCGAACATTCTGACCCATCCCTATGCTTCCTACGCCCCCCTCCCCTCCCCTTGTTTGCGCTTCCTCTTTGTCTCTCATGACCCAGGTGCCCTCTCTGCGTGTACTCCACAAACAGGCCAGCGGCCATGGAGTGCCACCTGAGGACGCACGGCAAGCCGGAGCACCGCTGCCGTATCTGCCAGGCAGCATGGGCCAGCGCGGCGGAGCTGGAGCGGCACGCCCGCGCCCATCGCCTAGGCAACCACTACCGTTGCGAGCAGTGCGGCTACCTGTCCAAGACGGCCAACAAGCTGATCGAGCACGTGCGCGTGCACACTGGCGAGCGGCCCTTCCGCTGCGACCGCTGCAGCTACAGCTGCAAACGCAAGGACAACCTCAACCTGCACAAGCGCCTCAAACACGCACCCAGGCAGACCTTCGGCTGCACTCGCTGCCCCTTTACCACCACGCACCCCTTCGTCTACAGCCGCCACCTCAAGAAGCACCAGGACGGGGAGGGGGGTGGCGAGGAGCGAGAAGCACCGCCAGGCACACCGTGTCTGAGCAATGCGGACAGCAGCGAACCCCTGGTGGTCTTGGAGGCCGGCGGCAGCAGGAGAAACAGTGGAGGGAACGGAAACGGGAACCATAGCAGCAGCAGCAGCAGCAGCAGTCCGCTCATGACCCTGAGCGCCTCGCAGGCCCTGCAGTCCGTCGCTCTGTCCATCTCCAGCAACGGCGCTCTGGCCAGCCCTCACTACCTCTCGGTCAACGGGGCCTCGCTGGCCGCTCGCTTCCCCGATCAGTACAGGACCTACGACCCCGCGCACCTCCTCATCCCACTGACAACGCTCTTCAAAGCCCGCCGCTTCACCTTCCACAGCCCCTCCCCATCCCCCTCCCCACCCTTCTCCTCACCCTCCAGACTCTGGCCACGCCCTCTATCACATGCCCCGCCCCCACATTCACCCAAGCACTCCTTCCTGGCCTACCTGGGCCTGACAGAGCGAGCGAAAACCGTCTGAGCCCCACCCAGTTTTTGTTTTTCGTTACCTACCTCTCCATTCCATCCTCCTTCACTGCTTCTTTTCCTCTCTCTATCCTTTCTTTCAGCCTCTTTCACACCCCCCCCACCCCCCACCACGGAGCACCTCTCTGGCCGTCGGGAGTCACAGAGTCGGATTTTTATCCGTCAGCAGCCGGAGACAAACAGAAAACGCTGCTCCTGAGAATCAGAACAGAAAAGACAGAGGAATAAAAAGGCTGGACGTGCTCGATGCGTTTATATCAAAGCTGCTTTTCTTTGTTCTGTCAATCTACTTATTACTGCTTTTTTTTGTTTGTTTTTTTATTTTGAATGACCAGAAAACCATTAGGAGCTTAATCAAGGATTTTTTAAAACTGTTTCTTTAGTTCGACACGGAGGAAAAAAAGAAATCAAAGAAGATGCAATTGTGCAAGCGCTCAACATTTTTCGTGCATTTAGTATGTCCTTTTTATAAAAGCATCAGATAGCATGCTCGCCTATGTGTTACGATTGTTTTCTATGTAATTTTAGGGGCTCAATACGAAATACCACAGGGCGTTTGCGGCACGACACAAGAGGACAAAAAAAAATAAAAAATAGTGCTTTCTTTTCAAGTCTTGTTTTTCAAAGCAACGCCTCAAACCACGCACTTGATTCTTAATCGAACTGTACATAGTTTTGTAGCCTTTCCCTCCCCCCCTCCCCATGCCGCTTGGCTTGGACTGGTTTTCTGAAACACTGATCTTGCCTCGGGAGCATACTGAAGGCCCCTAACCGGTCAGGCACGGCTGATGGCAGTACGGTTTTTAGTAAGATTTCTTTTGTTTGTCTTTGTTTAGCTTCATTTCATTCTGGTTTTTTTTTTTTTTTTGCACAAGCCTTTCAGGGACGTGCTGGTGGCCCAAGTGCAATCGCGGCCACCCCTCCCCCCCCCCTTATACAAAAGGGCTGTACGTCCACCACGCAGCCCCTTCAAGGACCACCTGCGCCATACCCATCGGTTGCCACAGATTGTGCCAATATCTCCGGCGAGCTCGAGATGAAACGAGTGACTAGTCGAGCGTCCTGTGCATAGCTATCGTACGTAACATGCACCTATACGTTTAAGAAGAATATATAAGAGGTGACGGGTCATCGCGGGGGGAAAAATAAACAACCCCTTCGTGTCCAGTCACACAAGGCCGATTCAATGGTGCTTTTTGGAGCTTTTTTGTAATTTTTTTGTGTAAAAAAAAAGAAAAAAAAAAGATGAACCTGTTCCAAAATGACTTGAATGAATGTACCTTTCCGTTGGTTAATGTTTAAAGAAGTGATACAGAGGTAGCTGGGCTTGTCTGAGTGAAGATGATGAGAAACCGTGGTATAATCGGTGGCCTTCTGTGTCTTAACATTTCTTCTGGTTGCTTTTTTATTAGTTGTATGTTGGTTTTCCATTTTTTTTTTACCCATTTAGTTTTTTTCATGAGCCTTTGAAATGTAAAATATATAAATATATACATATATACATATATATATCCTGTACTAACAAGCTATTATGAAGATCTAGTTGGATAATGGCTCTTGAGTGCAATGTGGAGGCAGCCATTATTTGGAGATGGATCTGGGGAAAGCGTTGCTTTCGCTAAAGCGGGCAAACACGGTACTAGAACCCTACGTTCCCCTTTCACTTTTATTTTAATTGCACTTAACACATCGACACATTTCAGACAAAAGCACTTAAACCCAATATGAAATTTTCCTCCGAACACTTCGTCAGACCTCAACCACCGGCAGCGTTCAGGACGAATAACTGCCTCCTGGGAGTCTGTCGTTGTATTGGTCGGTGATGTCAGTAGTATGTCGATAGTTAGACGTTCACCTGGGCTCTAAAGGACCAGGCTAAATTTCCAAACGCCACATTTGCACAGTGCTGTAAGAGATGCACTTTTCTAAACGTATTGATTAAATCTGACGAAATAAAAGACCTTAGGTCTCAGCTGTAATATAATTATACTCCTAAATATACGAAGTGATACTTACGAATCTGAATCGCCTTAGAGTTACGCTCCAAAAACGGAAAACGTACCAGAGTTAATATCCGTTCTTCAAAGAATTAGATGAACATCTGAGGAAGCTCTTTAAATGTACTTACATTTGAAATGTGTGTTATTTCCAAAGTAACCCTGGAGCGTTTCTTCTGGAGGTGACCCTTGGGTGCTGGAGCTGCTCCCACCCCTAATTAAGCTCTTTCTAGTTTGCCTTTGGAGAAGGTGAACCTTTACGATGATGTGCGTTAAGACCAAGTGTTGAATTTTAGAAAAATTCTGGTTCCAATCAGAGTCATCATGGCCTCGGTTGGGTTTCCCAAAAAAAAGCTATTTTTAAGTTGTGTGTTTTTTACCCCATGTTGGAAATGAACTTATTCTCTGCGTATATGCCCAGCATGCAGTCTCAGCACTGTCTTAAATGGAGCCCTCCCCCCTTCCCCCTCTTCGCTTGTTATTAAGGGTCTGGCTCAACACTTCCTTTTTATGTTCTAGTGCCACTCGGTGGGAAAAAAAAAAAAACAGTGGCCTGGACGCCCTGAGAATGAGTCTAACTGATTCTCGGGACCCGTTTTTTCATCTGGAATCTGGTTCAGATTGAACGTCCGCTGGGTGAGATCCCTCTTTCGTCGGCACACAAAATGTAATCATTATGTAAAAGAAGATGGCTGCAGCACGCTCCTGTCCGATTGTGTGGGCAGGAAGTGGAGGACACGCGTCCCTCCCCATGCTGACACCAGTATTTATAAGCACTTATTTGTTTCCTCCTCTTTCTTTTGCCTAATTTCAAAAAAGGGCAGTGCTTTATTTTGTTTTTCCTTTCTGACATCATTGTGCATTATGCGAGACTACCTTATTAGCCCTTCGGAAGATGCATGGAATTGCTCTCTTGTCTTTTTAGCTCGTAGCACTTATGTTTTCCTTCTTTAAAAAAATTTCAAAAATTAAAAAAAAAAAATTAAAATTCAGTTTGCATTTACCTTGGCATTTTTTTTCCACAGTCTGTTTGCTTTGCATTTTCTAATGTATTTTATGACCCAATAAGGCTCAGATATCATTTTTGATTTTTTGTTTTTATTTCTTGGCACTCAGTAAAAATTATGTGCTGTAAAAAGCTTTTTTATTACTTCATTCTTAAGGCTGTACAGGGTTGTTTGTGACAATAACTGGTAATTAGACCATTTGTACTTTTTATTTTTCGTTATTTTTTTTCTCCTCAGTTTGGCATTTCTTTATGTTCAGATTGCCAGTTCTAAATGTAACAGGATTTGAAAGTAAAGCTTACATCAGATATTAAATGATATGCCTCTTGTCTTTTATGTGATGTGTTTTAACAGTGTGTGACCTGAAGAGTAACAACAGACCTGTTACATTTGACAATAATTTACAATTAATGTTTACATGAGACCGAACAATGTGATTTTCCTGTGTTTTTATCCACTGGGTCAAACCAATTCTTTTGGGGTTTTTTCCCCCTTTTTTAATGTATAAAGTTATTGTGAAAACTCATTTGGTACTGCAATGCCTTTAGAGGGCAGCAGTGAGTAATGTTTGTTTATTTGATGTAGGTGCGGGAGCAGTATCAGTAATATCTCCTGTAGTGTTGCTGAAAGGGTTAATAATCAACCACCTGAAGTCGGAATCGGAATCTCAGAGGTTATGATGATTGTTTTTGTTCCCGGTCCCAGTGCTCGTCCAGCGCAACTAGACAGGTCTGTTTGGTTAAATCTACCATATCATTTTGAATACATTTTTTTCCTAATGGCCTGCCATAGCGGGGTGGAAGGCCTGTTGGAAGGCCAAAGGCAGAGACATGCTGACCGCCCCAGCACCGTCTTTAACAGTCCGAGGAGCAACAGAGCGCTCCATCCAAGCCAAAGGTTGCTGCTGCCTAATGAAAACAGATGAAGCAGAGATAAAGTGTTTGCAGACATTAGGGGCTCCATTCATCACGGTTAGCCTGGGGGCTTCAGAGCACCTTGGACAGGGACTTCTCTTTCCCTACGTCCCTCCATCATTCTGAAGGAGATGAGCTGCCTTTTCAGCCATACACCCGCCGGGGTATGTGTGCGCTTTCTAGAACAACGAGCTGGGGTAAGTACAGTAGCTTAAACCTTAAACCGTCGATTACTACTCTCACTGGCCATTTTATTAGGCACAGCTTACCTAGGTGCACTGTTTTAGACTCTAATCTCATCCTTTGAAATACAAGCACTACTGATTGGATGGTAGGCAGCTGGCATGTGTCTATGACTGTTACTGAGTGGGTTTTATTTAACATTTCTGTCATTTGCATTGGAAATTGCCAAGAAACTGAATATATCTAGTGTCCCGTGCTCTTGGGGTCAGAAAATATGACCTAGGCAAAACATGCGCCAATAGATGGGCTAGGCTTTGTACAGTTCAAAGGTCAAATTTAGTATTTGGACATTTTGGATAATTCATCCATTATCTGTAAGCCCTTATCCAGTTCAGGGTCGCGGTGGGTCCAGAGCCTACCGCAAGGCGGGAATACACCCTGGAGGGGGCGCCAGTCCTTCACAGGGCAACACACACACACTCACACCTACGGACACTTTTTGAGTCGACATTCCATCTACCAATGTAACACCCAGAGGACACAGGGAGAACACAGCACACTCCTCACAATCATCCGGAGGAAACCCACGCAGACACAGAGAGAACACATCACACTCCTCACAGACAGTCACCTGGAGGAAACCCACGCAGACACAGGGAGAACACACCACACTCCTCACAGACAGTCACCCGGAGGAAACCCACACAGACACAGAGAGAACACACCACACTCCTCACAGACAGTCACCCGGAGGAAACCCACACAGACACAGAGAGAACACACCACACTCCTCACAGACAGTCACCTGGAGGAAACCCACGCAGACACAGAGAGAACACACCACACTCCACACAGACAGTCACCCGGAGGAAACCCACACAGACACAGAGAGAACACACCACACTCCTCACAGACAGTCACTCGGAGGAAACCCACGCAGTCACAGGGAGAACACACCACACTCCTCACAGACAGTCACCCGGAGGAAACCCACACAGACACAGAGAGAACACACCACACTCCTCACAGACAGTCACCCGGAGCAGGACTCGGAACACACAACCTCCAGGTCCCTGGAGCTGTGTGACTTTGACCCCTACCTGCTGCTCCACCGTGCCGCCCCACATCTTGGATTATCTATTATCTAACGGCTGCTCAGCTCAGAAATTCAGTAAATCGCAGATGGACTCTGATTTTCACACAGTAAGAGCTTGTTATACAGAGGCCAGTAAGTGAGTGCACTTTTTACCATGCCCTGAGAGCCAACTAAGAGAGGGGCTACACTGGGGTCCTGGGGGACTGAATTAAGCAACTAAAGAGAATATTAATGATGTTAAGTAGGCCAAAGACATGCGCATATATTCGTATACTACGGACATGTGCATGAATACGTATGAATATGTAAAAGGACGTGGTGATCTATTAAGTCGTGGAGAATCCCCTGGCCGTTTTGACTTTGTTTGCTAATTTAAAATCGTTAGGACGGCTTGAAGACACTCCCGTCGTCAGCATGTGAAGTGTGTGATGTGCGTGAACTCGGGGTCGTCGTCAAGACGAACGGCGCTCTAGTGGTTTTGATGCGCTCGGCCTTTGGAGGACGTGGCCTAGGAGGTGGAGGCTCTTCTCTGGGCTTAAACCCTTGTGGACGGAGTGTCCACGCCGGAGCGGCTGCCCTGTTCAGATTGGCTTCAGCTTTAATGAATCCTCTCCACTGAGCTCCGACGCATCTTAATTAACTTCAAAGCAGCACCAGAGGCCAGAAAGCGCCTCCACTCCGTCTGACCCCCGCCACTGAGGAAACGTTGATTAAGAAGTGTGTCTCCACAGTGACCGGGTCATGCACACTGTATCTTGCTGCCACACACTGAGCTAATTTAGTCGTACGGACACCCGGAACCCAAAAAAAAATAAAAGAAACAGCCGCCTTATCACTTACAATACAGGGCAACACTTTCCTAGACACCTGCCAACATCGTCCAACATCAGAACTCAGGGGTAGGAACAGGGATTTCGCCCCTTCTTTTTGGTTGTAATAGTCTCAGGTCTTCAAACATTGCTGCAAGAATTTGATAGCATTCACCCACAAAAGCTTTGCTGAGGCTCTGATATTTAACATATGATGTGCTATAGTTCACTCAGATGCTTTTGAACTTTTACCAACACACACCGTGTAACAACAGATCTCTGATTGGTGCGAGTTCACATAGGTTTCAAAACTCCAGTAGCACTGCCTTGTCTGATCCACTCCTTTCAGTACAACAAACTACTCACCGGAAATACAGTGGTGGACGTGTTGAGGTTCTGACAATTGAAGAACAAGGTGAAAGAGGGCTAACAAAACATGCAGAAGAAGAAAAAGCTGAAGATTGTTGGACAATGAAAGTGAAACACCTGGTTTTAGACCACAGTAATGTATTAGTGTGGTGTAGAGCCTCCTTTTGCCGCCGATACAGCATCAGTTGGTCTTGGGAATGACATACACAAGTCCTGCACAGTGGTCAGAGGGATTTGAAGCCATTCTTCTTGCAGGATAGTGGCCAGGTCTCTACGTGATGCTGGTGGAGGAAAACGTTTCCTGACTCGCTCCTCCAAAACACCCCAAAGTGGCTCAATAATATTTAGATCTGGTGACTGTGCAGGCCATGGGAGATGTTCAACTTCACTTTCATGTTCATCAAACCAGTCTTTCACCAGTCTCGCTGTGTGTATTGGTGCGTTGTCGTCCTGATACACGGCACCGCCTTCAGGACACAGTGTTTGAACCATTGGATGCACATGGTCTTACTGGTGCAGTGTGGAGTTAATGAAGATTGTCCACCAGGCTGCTCCAATTTAGCCATGACACCTCCCACACTACAATGACAGGTGTGTTTAAGTTTCACTGTCTAACCCCTGTGTATTGAACTACAGCCTGCATTAGTAATGTAAACAATTTTAATTTTTAACAGGTCCATTTTTAAGGTAGCTTTTGTGCTTTATTTCAGGCTTTGAGTTAGGAACGGATCAGAGAAAACGCTCAGAACAAGGCTGTGTATTATCCTCCCAAACATGGCTCCGGTAGGTCAGGGATTAATGTGTGAAGAATTGCGCTGGCTGTGGTGGAGCCGTGTCTGGTGTGAAAGCGAGGAAGGAGGCAGTTTTTCTCGGCACATCCTCAGGCTGCAGGCTCGTCTGTGCAGAGGCAACCTCCCGACACGGGTGCGAAAAAGTCGACGGCAGCCGATCGATAGGCTGTTGGCTTTTTTGTTTGTAGGTTCAAGCCGGCCTTGGCTTTATTACAGCCAGGTTCGAGTCATCTGGGAGCTGCTGTCTCTGGCTCCGCGGCAGCTTGGTGCTGCTGCTCCACTGCGAGGGGAGCCTCCGCCTGTTTGCCAAAAGTGTAATCCCACCATGACCTTGCATGACCTCGCCTCCAGAGGAAAGCTGCTTAGAGGAGGAGAGGCTGTCTGTAGAGCCCCCACCACCACCTCCTCCTCCTCCTCCTCCCCCTCCTCCATACACTCCTCTCAGCTTTCTTTTTTTCCCTTTCTCTCTCTCGTTCTCGCTCCCCTGCCTCTACCCTCTTCTATCACTTGCTCTACCCCCTTCTTTTCTCTGTTTCTCTCTCTCTCTCTCTTGCTCTATTTCTTTACCCCCTTCATTGGTCATATTTCCCCCCCTCCCTCTTACCTCCGCTCTCCACAACCCCATCTCTTCCCTGGTGTCTTCCCTTCTTTAATCCATCGACTTTCATCCTCATTCACTTCTCTCCTTCCTCAGACTATTCTCTGCTTTTCACGTTATAGATGTGAACGACTGACAGAGCACAAGAAAGAGATATACGTACACATACACACCCTTTTCTCCGCTGTTCTCTTCCTGTTTAACTATTTCCTGTTCTTTTCCACTCTCCAGTGCTGTGGCTATTCAATATTTCCCAGTCTAACCCACTCTCTCCCTGGATCCTCAGCTGGAGGAGAGTGTGCGAGGGAGTTGCACTGAGCTAAGTGAAGACAGATCTATGTGCAACACACACACACACACACACACCAACACCTTCAGGCCAGAGGCTGCCATTCTCCAAGAGGACATTCTCAGGGGGAGATTTTTTTTAAATACTTTTTCTTCTTTTGAACCCCATCCTGGAATTGATTACATTCGTAGAGGACAGCACTCACACACACAGTTTTTCTTTTTATTATTATTATTAAACACGTGTGATTATGTGAACACGTGTGGCTCTGGTAACAAAGCCACGACAATCAATGAAGTGTAATGTTGCTGCTGTTGTGTAATTGGCACCGGAGAGGCACAGAGTGTGTGCCGCATCTTAAAGCGAGATTACTAATCTCCAGCCAAGCAGCATGGCCAGCAAATTGGGGGCCGAGAGGACGTGTGTTGACATGTATCCCCCCCCCCCCATCTGACCTGACAGAGCCCACCCCCAAAGCCTGCCCCGTGTGGTGCGATCTCACTGGGCACACGAGGCTGAGACTGTACCACACAGTCACCCTGTAGGGGGTCTGTCAATCTGGAGGCACTGCAGGGGGGCATCGGCTAGGAAGAGGGATTACCCAAAAGTCTCTGGGGGCCAGACTGTCCAGACAAAAGTGGCCTGTAAGAGGAAGGCTTGGTCCGGTAAATGGCACATTTATCAGGCGTGATTTCACTCTTTATTGTTTACGGTACGCCAGAGAGTCTAGATAATCTAGTTCAGAGGATTATTCCTCGGTTTTACACGAATAACGTGTGAAAGAGTACTTGTAAAATATATAATAAGAAGGTGCTATTCAGATTCATGAGTTCTGAAGAGATCCCCCACTGCTCGGAGTGTTATAATAGTCGTGTAGGTGTACACCAAGAACAACAGGTGGCAGCATTGTGTCTGAACTGCAGACACGTCCTCCCTTAATAACCCTGAAAAAGAAGCATAAACCTCCCACATAAATAAAGCCCTTAAAGAGAGAAGACCCTAAATCTCCTCATTAATTAATTAATAAGGCCATGAGCAAAGTGTAAACACTAATATAACATTTAGATTACCTTTATATAACTGAATTCAAATGTCCAACGTTATCCCACACATTTATTTAATCTCTATAGAAAAATCATGAAATGTAAGCTGCATAGAAATATCCCCACATTTAGTTCAAGGCCTTTTCTGAAGTGTCGAGGCTGTTACTGCAGCAAAGTGAACACAAAGTCAATAAAGCCTTCATCTCTGAAGAAATGCTGGATGAGCAGGTATCTATTAATCTCTGGTCACGTCGTGTATGATGGACATCTGCACTGTGAACAAACCTAACCTCATGTATTACTGGGTACGTCGCCTCAAGCCCCTCTGAATGATATCATTTAAGAATAGGAATACGGTTAAAAAAAATCCCCTTTAAAAGCTTCAAGTAACAGGATATTTGGCAACAGCCACAAAAACAGAAAGAGCTTCACGCCAGAGCAACTCCAAACTTTTCCAGGAATGCTTGCAGATGTGTGCAGGGGCAGACTGAGTCATCGGGGGAAGCTCAAAGAAGGAACATATTAGAACTAAAAATGTTAGGGCTCACCATTTTCCAACAATCGTTTCAGTAATGATTTTAAATGTCTTTGTTGCCTTGACCTTGAACTTCACTTTGGCAGCCATCTTAAGGGCTGTTCTATTAGCTTATTAGCTCGAGTGAGGAATCAGAAGGCCTTTAGAAACAGGGCTTGCGTAGGAATCACTGAGTGAAGACATAGCAATAACAGAGAACAATATCCTACAAGAGATGCTAAAAAATGTTTTGGGTATGATATAGCATAGTATGTTATCATTACCCTTCTAGCTTACTGTGCTGGACTTTGATAGTTACAAAGCTAATGGCTATACAGTAGGGTGACCAGATCTGAGATGCAGAAAAAGAGGACACGTCTCTCGCTGCCGTTGTATGCTGTGCTTTTAGGTCCTATACACCTTTATTTGCTACACAAAACATGGGAATTTCTTTTTTAATTCATCCGAGAACTTACATTCATGTTTCGGCATAGCTGCTCGAGCTGAGGGTAGGTATATAAGCTTTGCCTGACGTAAACAAGGACTACTGACGTGCCGACTGACCAATTAAAGGTTTACAGAGAAGGGTATCGACCAATAATGGTAGCGCTACAGTCAGACCGTCCAATCAGAAGATTTTAGGCTACTTCACCACGCCCCCTTCTCATTCAAGCGAACCAATCGGAGTAGGGGAGGGCGGGACTAGTTTGTGAACGAAACGCTTCTCGAAGTTCTGTGTAAGCTCTAGAAAAACTAAATTTTCGTTTGTGAAATTCCGCCTGGACATTTTTTTAGTCTAAAACAGAAGACATGTCCGGGTAAAAGGACGTCTGGTCACCCTAGTTTATAGGAAATGCAATTCGGTTATTTACACAATGTATGTAAATTATGACTAGACTCGTAAATACGCCAGTTAGCTCACTGATGCTAACCCAGCTAAATGCAAGTGTGTTCAAATTCAAAAATCCTGTCCTTACTCCCCAATTCTCCCCTCGACTTATATAATCTTAGCATGTTATCCTCCAATTAATAGGAGAATTCACTTTCTTGGACTTGATTTAAAAATATAGATTCATTTAAATGATGCAGTAGAATTGAATACTGGGGAAAATAAAAAAACAAAAAAGATTCACTTCATGTGGCTACACTGATTTCATTGTGAAGATAATTAACATCTATTGAGTTTTTAAGAATCCCAAGTAGTTGAGCTTGACAAATTTTTCGCTATGCCACTCAATTAGTTCAACTGAATTTCTGTCTTCAATCAATTAGACTAGTGCTGCACGGTCATTTGTCTTCCAATTAAGACATTGTGAACCAAGCCATTAATTCTTATTTGACAGGGGACCAGGTCAAACGAATTCAAAGAGAAAACATATATCTAAATATCTTTTAGTCCTGCAAACCACTAGAACTACACACAACATTTTCCAGGGCTACGATACTGGGAGAAGAACCTTCATTGGTGGGAAAAACTAAAGCAAGCAATGCTTTAAAAATCCAATGACTATTTTATAAAAGCTATAATTGTCAAATGTTTAATATTGATGTTAGTTTTGTGATTTCTGGATACCTTTTTACCTTGATCTTTAGCACACAATCTAACCTTTATCTACCATCACAAACCCCTACAACGGCCCTGAATTGGCAGAACATGACCTGTGGGTCCCTTCTTTTCCAAAAAAGGATGGACCAAAATGCATTGTGGGAAGAAACTGAGGTGAAACACATTTGCGCTGGGTTCTGGGACACGCTGCTGTTTTGGACATCAATTTGAGACCGATATAAACAGCATGACAGGCAGGTGACTTAATGTTCCATCACTGTATCCACTGGAAAATACGTACTGTATAATAAAATGATGGAAACGAGTGTGTTTAAACACACATCGCATGTGATTCGTAGCCTGCTAACCGAGCCAGGCTGGAAATGGCCCGATTATGGCACTACGCTGTAGCACTCAATCACTGAGTTAATATTCCAGCATACATTATGACATCAAATGAAAATGTTATCCATGCACTAATCATGGAGACAGCCCAATCACACATACACACACCCGTACATACACACTCTTGGCTCGGGGGTAGACACCTGGCTTCCTTGTATGGTGCCAAGAGCAGGCAAAGAGAGAGCGAGAGAGAGAGAGAGAGCGAGGCCAGCATGCCTGGACGCTGGTACAGTTGCCCGCTGCTGCTGCCGCTGCTGAGGCATGTCCATCTGCCAACTGGGCCACGTTCACACAGCTTGTCCAGCATGAGCCCATACGGACTGAAGCAGCAGTGCCCTGGCATTGCTCCCGGCCATGTCCAACCACTGTTCCTCACACTCACACCCACAGAGGCCTACAACAACTGCCCTCTCACGCACACACACACACACACACACACACACACACCTGTCAAAAGAGCAGATAGTTAGAAGCAAATTTAAGCAAGGTCGCCGTTCCAGAAGGATCCATGAGTGATAGTGCTGATCAAGGTTCAGACTCTACTGTGTCCAAACAGGGTCTGGGCTGGTGTTCACAGTGTCTCAGAAGTACTGATCCAGAACAAAAATCCCCTCCAAACAAGCCTCTCCTTGCTCAAAAGTATCACAGCATTAAGATAACCAAGGGGTAGCGGAGCCTGTCACAACGTTCTTAAAGGGACACTGGGTAGTATTTTTACTGTAAAATTAGTGTCATTGTGATGTTTCAGTGACCTGTAAAAGACAGAATAGCGCTTCTGTCATTGCTACCCCAGGGTTAGCACTGCAGAAACTGCACTAGTTAACTTTCGGAGGATCGAAGACCACAGTCACAGAATTTGCAGTCACATACATTTACTCTGTAGCATTGATAATCGTTGTAGAAGAAAAAAAGACCCTATCCTCCCAGTCCTAGACTCTCAGTCCATCATCTACAGCTCTGGCCCAGCACTCACAGCCATAATTGAAAGCCATCCAGGTGTGGATGCCACATGCGACCCCCCCACAAGCTGGGATGGGAAGTCCTGTCTGAACGAAAGCTGCCATGGCGAGTGCTTCAGGAAAAAACAGCAGCAGTGGGAACTCTGGTCTGGCAGTACAACACAGAACCCAGAAATGGTGGGGAGGGTTAAACAGACAATTCAGCAAGTTGTGCAAACACACTCGGGTCCACCAAATGACCAGTAGCTGTCTGTAGGTGTTAGAGACCACTGCACAGATCGACATGAGTGTGTATAAGCTACAACTAGATAAGGTTAGCAGTAGATTTTGAGTTAAGGTGGAGATTTAAGAGGGCAACAGCTGTGTCTTAGTACATGTAGGGGCCACCCAGGGTTGGGAAATATATAGGAGACAGTCATTTTCACCTTTGATTCTTCAAATTAAGAAACAACCATTTTACTGACACCTAGTGGCCTGGATGTGTCAGATTCTACACTAAAACCAAACCACACCTCCAGGATAAAAAAATTTGATAAAATGTTGTTTGCCCCTTTAAAAAGACTATTATTTTCCACCTCTTAAAGTAGCAATCTATAATATTGACAGCAAGCATTTAAAATTGGAACCGCAATAGATTCAAAACTAGTCGTCTGCCCCCTCCCACTCCTCCCAGACCAGTAGATCATGCAGGTTGTCAGGTTGAGGAAAACTGAAGCTACACTTCGTAGCGCATGGCAGATTTAAGAACTTTAGAACTTCACAGCTAAATGTTGTGCTATAATCAACCGATTTACAAAGAAGCATTTACCTGTGCTAGAGAAGGGCAAAACAAAAGTGAAAAATAAGCTGCTTTTCCACCTTAAATGTATTACTGGACAAAGCTGATGTCTTCCTTTTGGAGTTTCCCCCTACACCATGAATGTCATCTTAGAAGGCAGATGTTGACTTCTTATTCTTTTATTTTTACATTCACGTTTAGTTCCACCTTAAATGGGTCAGTTTACACGGCTAATACTGGCATTATTCAGGTTCTAAACTGAATTCTCTATTCACCTTAAATAGGTGAAATGCTGTGAGGTTGAAGACAGGTATTGAAAAACTACTTATTCCTCAATTCTTTTGTGTAAACACGCAAACCACTGCACTTCATCTTTAATTCATTCATACGCATCTGTACTTTTAGCTTTTCAGAAATTACTTGCTTACCTGTTCCGAAGAAGATTAGCCAACTCTGGATCTTGTAGACCTGTAATCTTGTAGTCTTACTGCTTCTAAGCTGCCCAAGCACATTGCCAGGAGAGTTCTTCAGCTTTACTTTGTTTCTAGACATGGAGATATTGAGAAGGACGCTGAGGCTTTTTGGGTCCAGTAGAATCCAACATTCTTTGTTTGCTTGGTCACTTCCAAGGCTGTAGCACACACTGTGGTTTTTGTCTGCGATCGTGTGTCATACCTGGCAACCCAGGCTTTAGAAACTTTAATCTGATTGGACAGTGAGTGGGACCGCAAACCAAAACACCCAATAGAGTTCCACTCTGGAACAATCACTCCTCGAAGAAGAACACACTGGTTACAGCATGGGTGCCCAACTCCAGTCCTGGAGGGCCAGCAAAGTTTAGTGATTGCTCTGCTAAAACACACCCCTTAAACCTGGCAATTAACAGGCGAGTTGACTCAGGTGTGTGTGAGCAGAGGTGTAACCAAAATTTGCTGGATTCCCTCCAGGACTCGAGCTGGGCACCCCTGGGTTACAGCACTGTCTCAGCCACAGCCCACAAATCAACAGTGTCTGATACATTCAGTGCATTAAGCTGGCCTCACTCAGGATTCTGTGGCATTCCTTCAGTAGCAGGCAGTTCGTAGCTACGTCAAGTGGCGAAAGGTAGCAGTCTGGCAACGTGAGATACTGACAGAAATGCCAGTGCTTCAACTTAACGATTCCTTAATAATCTGATGATACTCTGGTTATTTATTTGAGCACAGTATATTACAGATTGCTCCTTTAAGCACTATATTGGTAGATAAAGTCCTTAAATATTACTTGAATATTTGTAAATTTACTCAACTACATTTCCAACAATAAATACCAATAAAACTGAAAACATTAAGATCGTCTTGATGTAAAATGCCATTTTAGTGAAACTTACCACTTCAGTTTTAGCCCTATACACGATCTCACAGAACACCTTTATCAAGTGTTACAGGTAGAGCCTGAGGCCTGAAGAAGCTGCTTTAAGGGCCCATTTTTGGCTTTCAGAGCTAGCAGAAACAATCAGAACAAATACCGTTCATTTCACATCAACTCCTCACTGCACTTCCAAACTAGTTTTGTGTTGCGTTCGCACCTGTGATCGTTAACTTTCAAAAACGCATAAAACTAGAGGCTCAAAGAAAGAAGCTGGTATGTAAGGTGTTGAGCAAATGTTTTTCCCCAGCTAAGCCAGGGTCGGATATTGGCTTTTAGTAATGATTCAGGCTTTGAAGCCAATTAATTAATTAGCAAATTAGTTAACGAGCTAACAGCTCAGCTAGCGTGTCATGCACAGTACCGCTCCAAACGATTACCAAAGAAGTCTCCACACTAGGACACAGGGATCACTGCAGTGCATTTACTTTCTGTACCACTTTCCCCAGAGCTCATGAGTGTACGTTATTACCCATAGTGCATTTCTAACAAATCCCACCCCCCATCATTTTATTTCATTATTACTTGATTACAAAAAAAAAGGACAAAGATTTGCTGCACAAAAATCAACAGAAAGGGTGGGCGGGGGGTGGGGGAGAACAAATCAAGCAAGTCATTGAACTTTTACATGGCTGGAAACTCCTAAAACACATTAACGCTGTATTGCACATTAGGCCAAAACAGCAGCGGCCAGCTTTATTGAGGTGGTCACCATCGTTTCACTTTAGCATCCTCCTTCACCTTCCACAGCATAAGCTCCATACAGGCCACAGCATCCTCTCTGGAGTCATGCCCACCCACTGTGACGAACACAGACAGTAAACACACCATTTAACTTCGCAATTAGCTTGTTGTACAATGGAACTGCAGCCACATCCTAGTGTTTTTATTTATTTTAGAAAACTCTAAAAAGGAGCTAGCACTTTGATTTATGAAAATGGATTACAGTAGGCCTCTGATACATGAGTAAAAATAAATCAAATCCTAGTACAACACTCAGAACAGCTCATGTTTGAAGGGTAAACAGTGTTGGATCTTCCAGTAATGTAACGTCTAGATTAGAGCCAGCAACTGTGAACATTACAACTTAACAAACGTTCCCCCAGGGACTCATGGGAAGGGATGCTACGGCTGTGCTTTGCATCAACAACAGTGTCGTTGTCTTCAGTAGAGAACTGGAGCAAACCTGCATTTCGTGAAAGCTAGCATCATCTTCCTAAACACAGATGGAAACACACCCTTTGAAAATTAAATAGTTATTTAACCTTGGTGCAATGCCCCATTTCTGTAAACATGCAGTCGTTTTTCCTCCAGTTAAAACCACAAGCAAAATCTCACTCTTCGCTGTTTTATTTGATCTGTTACACCTTCTGTGCTCTCAGTGCTGTAATGATAATGCAGCTGCTATTTATGTAATTGCTTTTTGAACCAGTGTTAAGCTGCTGCTGCTTTGTCCAGTATTTACAGCTGAATATTTAGCAACACTGCCAAAGTGTACAGCATACGACTGTATTTCTGGAACCCAAACCCAAGCCCAGTTCTGTAAACCACCCCAAGATATTTTATAAATTATGGAATGCAGGTGTTTATTGCAATTTGCTTCAAACCAGAAACTGAGGAGTTGTGCAACAAAGGAATTCTATTCTTAAAAAGGTAATATGCACCAGTAGCTCCAGCTAAATGTAGAACAAAGATTGGAATTTCTTCACACGGAGGGCTCAGCAGCTCTGGGTTTGAACAGCCCTCAGTCACACGCTTGATTAAAGATGGGTTTAACAGAGCAAATGATTTAATTGGCTGAACCTACCACTCTCCTGGATTATCCTCCTGAGGTACTCTGCAGTCAGGCTGTTGAGCTCTCTCTTGTGTGGTGGTCCCAGCCGGTGGGGGAACACCACTGATGTGTCAACCACCGTGCTGTGAAGAAGCTGAAATGCAGTTTTAGGATTACGCACTTCTAGACATGGTGTTTCCTTTTCTTTTCCGTTATCTTGGGCTTTGAGTCTAACTGGAATCTATGCGTTTACTACAATATAGTTATTAATTGGCCAATATTGGTGAGCTTAAATTTGTGCCCTTTAACAAGTAAAAGCTACAAATAATTTCAGTATTTCTCTCTAGAGACTTGATAAAATTTATATAATAAGCCTGTGGCTTTCTATACTATAAGCCCATAACACCAGTGCATACAGTAACATCAATGATAGACAATTCTACAACACAAAGCTGAATATCGATTAATGCAAGCTTGCACCGGCATGAAACCCATCGAGAAACATGAGGATATGTTGTTTCCTGACACAGAAGCTGATGAGAGAATCCATGAGAACATGAAGACACAACTCACTTTGAGAGCACTCAGATCATTTTCCAAACCATGGCCAACCAGAATGGTGTCTGTGCTGATGAAGCTCAAAAGTACAGCCTGCACATCTTTTAAAGAGGAGTTGCTGCCCTTCACATCATCCTCACTGACCCCTGAGAACCTGAGCAGTGTGAGGAAGACAGTATCTCATCCCTCTCCCTGTTCATGTTATTTATAGCTAGTTGTCAAGCCACACATCAACTCAAAACGTACCTGGTGTTGTAGTCTATGACCTCATTGTTGGGCTTAACAAAGGTGTCATAGATGACCTGCAGACTGCTGTTGACCACAGTGACTCTCACAAGTTCTAGACCATGAGTGGTGTAGCACTGGAACGGGGAATATAGTGACCACACAAGTATAGGGAACCCAGCATGTTGGTACTCTTAAGAGCGCATTAAATGTATGGAGGATAAAGGAATCGATTAATACCATTACAGTATCCACAGCATAAATCCCAGGGCAGCCAGCCTCAGTCTTAGGAAGGCTGCTCACAAAGCCATGGAGACTTACAGCATCATGAACATGGAGCTAGTGAAAACCAAGAGGAAAGTTAGTCACACCATAACTATAAGCATATGCTGTGATAAAAAAAAAAAAAAAAAAAAAAAAAAAAAAAAAGACACCTTCTGGAGACTACACTGGAAAAAAACAAGCAGGAAACCAAATAAATTAACACACAAAACTATGCAAAGATCCAATACCCTTCAAGTCTTCCAAGAAAACTTCAATTTGAGCGACGCATTAAAAGCTGAGGGGAATCAGTTTTCTCTCATTACATTTTCTTCACAATCTCTGTACCTTGAACACTTGGCATCCAGGTGCACCAACAGCATTCTCACAGCAGCTGTAACGTGTCTCTACTCCTCCAGGCACTGCAAGTGACAGTAAACAGAACAAGATCTAGTTAAAAATACACTGGCACCACAACACACAGTCATTAAATTAATTAATTAAACCTTCACCTCTGTTTTCTATGACTTTGCCATAATGATAGTTGCACTCTTCTTTCCGGGTGTGTTTCCCCGTCTGGCTGATGGAGAATGTGGTTCCACAGCGACAGCAAATCTTCCTGAAAGCTGCAGCAATTTTCAGTTTGGTAAATCATCTCTCAAAAATGTTCCCCAAGTATCAGTCAGGGTACACACTTCAGTTTGAATTCAGGCTCGAGGTAAACAACAAAGATAGGTTCCAAAAGCCAGGTTTGGTCAGTGCAACTACACAGAAGCTTTGCAGATAGCTCCAGAAACCAAGATGTTCTGGAATACTATAAGAGCAAACTACTAAAGCAATGCACGTCCAGGGACAGATACATCCGCTTTGTCTCTTCAGGGCACTCACCATCAGTGTTGCCCTTTTTGGTGTCTCCATACTGGATAGCAAAGCCAGGTTTGTCTGGGTGTTGGCGTGGGTAGTTGTTCTCCCTCAGCATGGCCTCGGTTAGGATATGTTCCTTCATTTGATCGTACAGTGCCACATCACCTTGGTGGGAGGCAGTGTTTTAGAAAGAACAATGACATGTTTTAAAGTCACACATTTACGTTCCATGAGGAAGATCCCTCGAAGACACAGTATCACATTCTGTTTAAACACAACGCTAGAACATATGTTTGTTCATTTTCTTTAAACAATTTACCCTGCAGACACAAGGAGAACACACCAAACGCTTCACATACAGTGATCACGGCAAGTTTTAGGTAAAAGTGCATCTTCAAAACGGTCAATCTTCAAAACAAATTCATTCTGTTCATTAGGCCTGAAGTCCAGGTATAAAGGTCTACTGAACTGCAACAACAAGGTGTCTTTATTCTACTTGAAAGCTAGCAAGCCAAGCATTCACGAGGTAAACCTGGTGTGGTAGAGGAAAGAATCTGTAGAGGCTCTTGAGGAATTAAGTTGCCCATCCTTGGGATAGGGTATGAAAGACAAATGACTCTTATCCCAGATCAACACCCTTACATTGTTAATTATTACACAAGACCCCTGGCAAACCACTTTAGATAACCATATAATTGCCATGTGATTTGATTCAGTATTACTGCAAACCGTTTTTGATCACGGGTATTATAACCCACCATGACCCTCATTAGCACTATTCTGTCAGTTCAACAACAAAAACGGCAAAGACCTGCCCATCAAAAATAAACCATGCAACTTCTCCCTTCAGAACTCTAAACGCATTGCTTTCCCCAAAGCACAGTCCATTGTGCATTTGTACATAATGAATCGGATGAAATTGATATTAATACCAAGAGGATGGACGCTTTAATGTGACCCTGAATTGAGAGCTAATGGTGCTCTTACCGTTTCCCAGGAGTGCTTGAGTATTGAGTGGCACATTTCCTCTAGATGCCTGTGCATCCCTCTCACAGGAAACTGTACAGTAAAAAAAAAAAAACAGGGCCAATGACCTGGTATGAGACTGACCAGCATTTACCACCGTGAGGTTATCTAAAGACTGCCAACCCAGCAATTTGTGGTTGAAAAGTGTTCGCTGCACTTTATGCAGTAAATTTTACGTACATTTGGCAGGAGCAGCATTTTGGTTTTTAAGTCTCTTGAGTGCATTGACGGCTATGCTTAGATACTTTAATTTATTGACGCTGCGGTCAAACACTGTCTTCTCTTCTGCCAGCGCCTGGAATAAAGAAGACAAAAGAGGTTGTAAAAGCTTACATGAACTATAATGAATGAGTCCAGATTATAAACTTTAAAGATCATTCTGATGTAGACCTTTTCAAAGGCATCCTGCACAGTGGCTGAGGTTTTCAGGAACTCCTCCACAAACAGGTTCACGTACCGCTGCCGCACGTCATGTGGAACTTTAACACCAACCTCTGCACTACTTTTCGCTTTGCGCTTGGTGGGTATTGACTGTTAAAACAAGACTACAGTAACCACAAAGTACACCGTCCACTGCCTGCTGAAATCAAATAATAAAATACTTGCTGGTTTTAAAAAAAAAAAAAAAAAAAAAAAAAACAATTACACACTTTTCAAATGACCCCATTCCCTCAGACACAGTTCACCTTAGCAGGAGTGAAATTGGCAGGTTGTGCAGGCTGTAGGTTCTGAATTGGCTGATGAAGTGGACGCGTTACAGGCACAGTGGCAGGAATTAGTGTGACGGGTAAAGCGCAGTTTCCTTCAGGGACGATGAGGTGCAGGTTTGAGCCCAGGCGCAAGGTTGTACCAACCGGGAGGATGTTCACAAAGGCTGAAAGCACACACACCTCTTATTCACCAACACACAATGCATCTTTAGGTGCCTTTAGGGACACACGCTTAAGATGAAACATCTACCACTGGCCTACGATATTACCTCTAAAAATACAACAGATCCCTGTTTCGACCGAATGGCTTTGGGGGTTAAAATCTTTTCTGAATTCCCACAGTTCCACACTTAATGCCTCAGTGATAAGATTACTCACTGTTTGATACAGGGCTTGGAGAAATCACAGTAGGTGTGAAGACTCTCTTGGACACGTTGGCTGCAATAAAGGGCTGGCATCCTTTCACTGCTGCTGTGAGCGCTGTTGCTTTCTTCTGGCACTGCTGACTCCGGGTTGGAATGGGCAGCTTTGAGCCTCCATCTCTGAGAGGCACGATAACCTGCGCTTTGCTCTTGCTGACCTGCTGAGTGATCATGGAGATAGAACTCTCTTAGTGACACACTTCTTTGACACTGTCTTCAGGACCCTTAGCCAGTTCAAATCTTTGTTCTGTTCCAGTTCCTACCACACCTGAATGAGGCTATCAAAGTTCTAGGGACCTCAATCATCTAGGTTCAGGTGTTCTGGGAGCTGTAATAGGACAAAATCAGTGTGTTTTGTAGGACAGACACAGGAAGACTGGCTTGAGAATATAAGTTGCAAGGAATAGTTCAACCATATAATGGCAACGATGTAAGTCAGCACTAACCTTAGTAGCACCTATTGTATGAAGCCATTACCTTACCTCAAACTTTGCCACATGGGCTACTCTCTTCTTCTGAGCAGGTGGTGGCTTGGCTGATTCCTCTGCCTCTGGCATCTGTGGGACCTCCTCCTATAAATAAAACAATCAAGTTCAGTTTCCCCCTTCCAGGTTCAACCCAACCCACGGTTATACCCTTCCACTTACTGGCACATCACATTGGGCTGAGGGATTTTCAGCGCCATTCGCTTCCATAAAGATTTTGTAGCATTCCTCCATTGGATCAGATTCCGAAAGGTCTAGGTCTGAGTAATTGAGCTCCTCTGAAGAACTAGACTCAATTTCGATGACATTATTTGCTTCATCCATTAAAGCAGCCGAATAGGTCTGTGAGGGAATTCCACGAGCGATGCCTGAAATAACAGAGGAAGGTAGTTTTTGCTGAACCTGACCCAAAGTCAAATCTTGTGATGTAGCAGTGTGGTTATGCAACTTCATGGACTGTGCAGAAGGAACATGTCCAGTATCGGTTCCAGAAATATACACAGGCACCTTCTGAACGGCAGGTTCAGCAAGAACTTTTTGTGCAGGAGGAAAGGATGCTTCACCAGTGGTCAGAGCATTCTGACCTGCCCCAGGTTCCTTAGTCATGGCTGGGAAAGAGGACGTGGTAGGGAAGTAATCCTGAAATACCATCCTTTCTTGCAGGGCCTGCTGTGCTTTCTTGAGGGGCAAGGTCTGTACCCTTTGGGCACAACCTGAGAGACTGTTCTGCACATCAGTTACTGCTTTCACAGCATCCATACTCTGTACAACACTTATAGTAGACTGTGGAAAAAGTTCCCTGTCTATCTTTGAGCAATCTGGTACAGACCCAACGCTGTCAAGGAAACTGTCCACATCTGGAAGGCAAGGGATGCTCTCACTTTCATTTCTCAGGTGGTCAAGGCATATGGAAATATTGTCCAGGACATTTTCAATGTTGTGTTCTCTCTCTTCAAAGCAATCAAGATTTACATGATTTGTGGGCACAGATTCTGGGCTACTTGCCATTACGGAAGGACCTGCATTTTCAGACGAGACCAGAGAACTCTTTGTAAGAGTCGGCGTGTGCTTTGAGATATCCTCCTTAGCTTTGGTGCTGTCTAAGCTTTGCTTCTTCTGGTCATTTTCTATGTCAGTGAAATCCATCCTCTTAGTTGACTGAGGTCCTTCACTGGCACTCATGTACTGAACAGAGGACTTTTGCTCATCCTCAGTAGCTCTCAATTCAGGTTTGAAAACTCCTTCAGAAGTAACTTTTAACTTCAGAGGTATACAATCCTTCGTTCCTGTGTTACTCTGTTGGTCTGGAATATCAATACGATTTCTCTCTGGTGAATAAGACTTTACTTTGTTGACTATGTCCTTTAAACCCCCAAAGTTTTCCTTGTTCTTGTCTAGAGATGGAATATCAGGGTTTAAACTTTCTAAAGAGTGTTCTGTTACCTTTATGTTGTCCGTGCATTTCCTAGAAAGTCCTTTACTTCCAAGTACATTTTCCACATATACAGGGTCTTCACTGGTTGCTATGCTTTTTTTCTGAGGTCTACTGTGCTGTCTATTAAGTTCAAGAGGTGGTACATCAATGACAAGTACATCATCATCATCAGAATCGTCAACACTACAAGATGGCAGCAGAACTGGGTCCACATGCATGCCTTTTCCTTTTGCCTTCTGATGACATTCCACATCTTTTTTATTGGTTGACTTCATTTTATCCTTTGAGCTACCAGATCGCAGGTCAGAAGAATAATTTGAACAAGGGTCATATTCCAGATCTGTTTTGGGTCTGCTGCGATCAACCACATATTTGCAATCAGAGGAATTAGAAGCAGCAGCAACTGTCTTTTTATGTTTTATGTGGTTTCCATTATGGTCTTTAGATACAGTCTGTCTGGACTTACGATATTTCTCTGAGGTAACAGTAGTGTTCTCTGCCTGTTCCGACTGGTACCGGGACAGTCTCTTTTGTTCTTTCTCGACTTCATTCCTCACTGCTTCAATCTGTTTGTTGATCCTTTCCAACTCCATAAGACAAGTGTTGCTCTCTTCTTGGTCACCAAAGGCTCTGCTTGTGGTACTGTGATCTCCATGGCCTAGGGCAAAGTATTAATTGCAATGAAGAAACTGCTGATTAATAAAACATATCATGTACTTGTCAATAAATATACAAAATAAAATTAAATTAAATATCAAAATATAATCTGCAGTTAAATATAAAAATCAGATTATACGCACAAAAATAAGAAAAATAAATATATAAAAGTTTATAAAAAAATGTGTCCCATATTCCTTAATGCTTAAAATCCAGTCTGAGTTGGCTACTATTAACCAAAGTAAAGTAGCATAATATTTCTATCTACGTCTCAGGCACCTTTAAAAATATAACACAAAGGGGGACTTCAGGCATTTGATATTGGCCTCAATTGGTCATCAAATAAATGTGTTAATCTCCACTTTTCTAGGAGAAATAAACAAGTGATATTCATTTGTACAATACCCAGGCACTATTATCTTTAAAATAATAATAAAAAAAAGTCCTCCAGAGCCACAGCATTCTCAATCAATCTAAAATGGCTGTCCACATTCAGCTACACTTAAGTTTTGTTCGTTTTTAACCCTCAACACTAGACCACAGACATTAATGAAGCGGGGGCTCTTGTCGGTTTGTTAGCAACATTAGCATCTCCTGAGGTAAACAGAGGCGTCACTGTGATTTTCCGCGTGTTTCAGCTGATTAACAACAACACGAGTGATTTTTTAAAGACCTGTAGATTAATTTATTTTCACTTAAACAATTCTTTTACATACTGTGTGTAAAAACACACCAGGCACCAGCAGCGGGAATGTCAAGCTATTTTGAGGACACTGGAAGCTTACCTGTTGCCGCTGCCCTACTGCAAACAGACAGAAGTGAACCGTCCTCTTTGGTGTGTTTATACTGACAGTAGGGTCGCTCACATCGGCCCCAGAGGAGAAAGGGGCAATCTATTTCAGCAAAGAGTGCAGCAGAAGGGAACATTTTCAGGAAAGAAAACAAAATGAAAAATTAATTTCCAGGCACTCTCTGTGGTGGCTGGTCCGTGATGAAATGCCATTATTCAGATACATTTATTAAGCTCATTGTGTCTTTTAATGAAGGTCTTGACCGAAGATTAGACTGTGTTTATCTAATAGTCTTTGGCCAAGCTGAGGGATGAGTATCGCAGAGTCTTCCGTGGAAGGAAGTTAACGCGTGGGACACGTTCATGAAAGACGAGATTAGCGAAGTGAACTTGACTTTTTAAAAGTCCCCACTTCGCTATTCAGCTCTGCGTGCCTTCTAACAGAGCTCAGAGATCAGCTTCAGGTCTACTCCATCAACCCTGCTCCAGCCAAACCCTGATTAGCTCCGTCAGGTGTGTTAAATGATGCTCTAAATCAAGGGGCAGGGCCAACTCGTGCAGCCAATGGGTGGCCAGTGTAAGCCCCGGTTTATAAACAGAAATGTGCCATGATCTTCAGTCTCAGAATCGAGAAAAGCTCAGTTCTACAAAATAAAACAAATGTATTGACTTTAATTGATATGTAAATAAAATAACTATAAGTAGAAACTAAATAAAATTCTGAAAAAACTCAAATATTAGTATTTGTTGACTTTTCTTTTACTGATGGTGAATCAGAACAAAATAGATACTGATGTTAATGCTATTATTATATATTTTTTCTTGTGCAATGTCACTATAGAGATGTGGTGGTGTGATGTAGTTTCATTGCAGCACAGCTCTAGGGACATAGGGGCCTGAGTTTCAGGCCAAACATCTGGTCCTTTGGAGTGTTTCTCCCTTCATCCTCCACCCCAGACCCTTGGGTTGTGCTTGTGCTCCCTGATGCTGGTCCCAAGTCTAGGTGAAACAGCAGGAGCTTCTGGCATAAAACGTGGGCCAGATCTACTGTCTGGTTTGTTGAGTGTTTTTTTTTTTTGTGGTGACCCCTTGTGGGAGCAGCCAAAAAACATAATAATTAATAAATAAATAAAACAACAAAAAGACAAATTCTTTAAACCTGAAAAACATTATTTTCATTCATTTAGATTGTTTGTAATGTACTGCTTTTTAACAGTCTGCCTCTGGGAAACAACTTAACAATGACATTGTTTGTATCCAAGATTCACAGAAAGTACAAATCAATTTCGTATGCCCCAACCATGTCACTCAAAGGTAAACAGAAGTGAACTGCAGGAATGCGTATCTGGGGGAGTAAATAGGAGGCATGTGGTTGGAGGCTCACTGTAAATCACTGGTGAATGGACCCTGTACTCATTGAGATGGATGACCAAGATCTGGTATGGAGTTTATTCATTCATTCATTATCTGTAACCCTTATCCACTTCAGGGTCGTGGTGTGTCCAGAGCCTACCTGGAATCATTGGCCACAAGGCGGGAATACACCCTGGAGGGGGCGCCAGTCCTTCACAGGGCAACACACACACACACACACACACACCTATGGACACTATTGAGTCGCCAACGTGTGTTTTTGGAAACCAGAGCACCCGGAGGAAACCCACGCGGACACAGGGAGAACACACCACACTCCTCACAGACAGTCACCCGGAGGAAACCCACGCAGACACAGGGAGAACACACCACACTCCTCACAGACAGTCACCCGGAGGAAACCCACGCAGACACAGAGAGAACACACCACACTCCTCACAGACAGTCACCCGGAGGAAACCCACGCGGACACAGGGAGAACACACCACACTCCTCACAGACAGTCACTCGGAGGAAACCCACGCAGACACAGGGAGAACACACCACACTCCTCACAGACAGTCACTCGGAGGAAACCCACGCAGACACAGGGAGAACACACCACACTCCTCACAGACAGTCACCCGGAGGAAACCCACGCGGACACAGGGAGAACACACCACACTCCTCACAGACAGTCACCCGGAGGAAACCACACAGACACAGGGAGAACACACCACACTCCTCACAGACAGTCACCCAGAGGAAACCCACGCAGACACAGGGAGAACACACCACACTCCTCACAGACAGTCACCCGGAGGAAACCCACGCAGACACAGGGAGAACACACCACACTCCTCACAGACAGTCACCCGGAGGAAACCCACGCAGACACAGGGAGAACACACCACACTCCTCACAGACAGTCACCCGGAGGAAACCCACGCGGACACAGAGAGAACACACCACACTCCTCACAGACAGTCACCCGGAGGAAACCACACAGACACAGGGAGAACACACCACACTCCTCACAGACAGTCACCCGGAGGAAACCCACGCAGACACAGGGAGAACACACCACACTCCTCACAGACAGTCACCCGGAGGAAACCCACGCAGACACAGGGAGAACACACCACACTCCTCACAGACAGTCACCCGGAGTGGGAATCGAATCCACAACCTCCAGGTCCCTGCAGCCGCCCCACCGTGCCGCCCTGGTATGGAGTTTAATGAAACTGTAATCAGGTGCAGGCCTTTGAAGTCACACCAGGCACCAATGGGTGATTCAGGATACTGCTAGACCTTTGCCTGGCTGCTGTGTTGGCTTTTCCTCAAGAGATTAATGACATAAACACAGTAGCACATTGGTAAGTGTATATTATGCATGGACAGCAAAAGTGCACCGTGACATGCATGTGATCTAATCTAAAACACACTGCTAGAAATGTAGCTTCCTTTCCAATCTGTTTGCACATGCAGTTACACTATATGACCACAAGTTGGTGGACAATGAGGTCTTCTTTAATATCTAACGTCTGTTTTTTTGGTAAATTATATCAGAGAAATTATTAACGGACAAAAATGTAAACTACACAAAAGTGTAGAATGTGCATCTTTTAATGCAAACTAAGCACAGTGAGCACACCACATTCATTCATTCTTGTATTTTCTTGGTTAGTAAGTCTCGTCTGCACTAACGCAAACTCGGATACAGCACCAGAAATGGACCTAGGAAGGAGAAAAAAGACGGCGAACATTATAACAGCTCCTAAAATGTCGACAGAATCTAAGGTTAGAGGTCTTTGCCCTGGAAGGCACCGTAAACATATTTAGTTGCTTCTTTTTTGCCTGAAGCAACTTACTCCATCCAATAGCAGGTTTATTCCCTCCTGAAGAAGCCCAGGTTTAAGCAGCTTGCTCCAGGCACAGTGGCAGCAGCCATCAGCTGGGATCAAACCCATAATCAGATCAAAGCCAAGAGAAATGTGCACTGGAATAACACCGCCCGTACACACCTACCGCCACACACACACACACACACACACGTGCGATTACATACAAATACACACTGCCACTACACCAAGTACCCACTGGGACAATCTGCTACCACCAAGCACCCTCACACCACCACATACACATTACTACATTAAATACACACGATACCTACATAGACACAGTAACACACACACACTACCACTGCATACACATTACTGCTTCATGTACCCGCTACCACCAAACACCATACCATCACCACCCATGTGGGTGGCACGGTGGCTTAGCGGTGAGCACGTTCACCTCTCAGCGCTGGGATCTTGGGTTCAAGTCCCATCTGGGTGGAGTTTCCGTGTTCTCCCTGTGTCTGTGTGGGTTTCCTCCCACAGTACAAACACATGGAGGCTTCTCTAATAACTGTCCTGGTGTGTGAGTGAATGCTTGTGTATGTGAATGGATGTCTGTATGTGTGAGTGATATGGATTGGCGCTGTGTGCCCGATGCAGTCCTCCAGGTGGACGTTGTTCCTGGTCGAGAGTACGCGAGAAAGAGAGAGAACTGTAATTCTTCCCTGTCCAGTGCTTTATTATAGCATCCTCATAGGCCAGGGAGTAAGGAGTCCGGGGAGGGAGTAGAGCTAAGTTGCTTCTCTTGATGTCTCTTTTTTTCGCGCCCCACTGGGAATACAACATGTTACAGTGCAGTAAGAACACCACTGTGGTCTGCGGTGCACCAGCTCTCACTTTTTATGCACTTGGACTTGTCTGATATTTTGCCATTGTTGTCAATGTGTCAAACGAAGCTCTGAGTTCATTACGTATTTCTCTGATCCCAATCTTTCGAACGAGCATTTTTTGCGTAGCTTACGAGGCCTGCTCCGAAGAGACTCCCTGGCTTTGAGGGCGGTGAGCAGCTGTTTTCTCTTAAACTGGCAAAGTGAGCAATTAGTGGGAGGATCATAAACGATGGAGCTCTGTGGCCTGGGGATGGGCCTGGACGCCATTTTGAGATTCTTCGTTATTATCATGAACAGGATCTATCCTGATAGCATGGCCGTGGGGCTGGCAGGACAAATGAGAAGAGCGAGAGGACACACATATCCCAGCGAGCGAGGAGGAGGCTTTTACATCAAAGCCGTCGAGGCTGGACTGGAGGGGGGAAGAGCTGTTCTCTGCTGGAGAGGGTAACCTGGGAGACCCCGGTCTGATCCCAGTCTGATTCGGTGATAGGGACCAGATGGAATTCATTAAGTGAATGCTGGCAGTCTTCTCCCTTATGCCAATGAGTCATTCAGCGGAATTCATCTCTCTCTGATAGCATCATCCAAAGCCGTAGCTAGGAATAATTATTCACTCAAATCCATTACTAGAGGTCAATCGCGTTCCCCTCCTTTCGAAGCTAAACTCCAATTATTTCCCCCCAGTGCTTCTTCTTCTTCTTCGGCATCAGCACTCAGACACAGCCCACAGGCAGCCAGGAGAATTACACAGAGAAATTAACACACACACACACACACACACACACACACACACACACATGCACCATTAGCCAAACCAGGCTTCTTTTCAGAGTGTAATAAAGCCCATGCTCATTCACCAGCTACAGGGATCTCAAGTCATTGCATAAAAGAGCAAACATGGATACTG
This sequence comes from Hoplias malabaricus, assembly GCF_029633855.1. Taxonomy (NCBI): domain Eukaryota; kingdom Metazoa; phylum Chordata; class Actinopteri; order Characiformes; family Erythrinidae; genus Hoplias; species Hoplias malabaricus. Next base: position 43,454,014 of record NC_089807.1, read on the forward strand.
TATCATAATCAGCCACTGATATTCCTTCTGCCAGTCATGTCTTAAAGAGCCCATATGCTCCATTTTATTATCCAGTCCCCCGTTAACATAAGCTAAACTACTGTTGTCACGGCTCCTTTAAAACCAAAATGTCATCTGTGATCTGGCTGAATCGAGACTTAGATCGAGATTTAAAAAGCACTCTGTGCATAAACGGGTGAAGAAAATTGCTGTAGAACTTCACAGCAAAATTACACAATTTTTTGTTGTTTGTTTTCAGTAAAATATCATTGTGTAGGGCTTTATCATGACACACAGGAAATAAATTATTGCCATTCTTTTCAAATCACTTCATATTCAACATGTTCTAAAATTATCATATGTAAATATTATTTATGACATCACAAAAATATTCACAGCCTGCTGTCCATTTATGGGCTGTGTGGCGTTACATATATTCAATTACTTACTTGTATTAAACGTACTTTAAATGATATAAAACTTTATATATAAATAAGAGACAGAAAAAAATATTTTTTTTCCCACGATATGGGCCCTTTAAACCACAGCTGGAGGCTGAACTCGGTGTCTTTTACAGCAAAAGCTCTGCTGTTCTGTCCTCAGTGAGCCAAAGCCTGGCTCTCTTTAAGCCCAACTGTAGCACAACTCCAGCCCCATTAGGCTCACACTCATGGGATCGTTTGCAGCAGCCTCGAAACACAGCCCACCACCCTGGAGGAAATGCTTTACACACTCATTTGTCATGAGAGAGAGAGAGAGAGAGAGAGAGAGAGAGAGAGAGAGAGAAAGGCAGCCAGCCGAGCAGTCACAGACAGCCTGTGTGTGTGTGTGTGTGTGTGTGTGTGTGTGTGTGTGTGTGTGTGTGTGTGTGAGTGTGTGTGTGTGTAAGGAAAGACTACAGCAAACACAGCAGGGAGATGGAGGCTTTTGTCAGGCTTCAGAGCGTGACCAGTCTCCACACACTGTACACACAGAACAGTTGCATGGTGGAAAGGCTCGGGTGACGTCTTTTCCCTCAACATATTCATTTAAATGGGACAAAACCACTCCTGCTAATTCAAATGGAACCCAGCAAGCATCTGACGGCTACCTCTACAAAGCATGCCTTACAACAAATGCTAATACCGCTCTAATTCCACGAGGACCTTGACCATGCTGAGGGGACCATCTATAACTTTCTATAACAAGGCTGCACACTGCGTATAGCCCAAGGGCCCAAGCTGACCACTGAGGACACTGGACTTGGCTCGGGAGAATGCTACAGCTTCCACTAGCGTCTGTTGGCTAATGAGAGATCTGGATAGGGTTAAGGTTTCTTCTCCAAGTACTGGGATACAAACACATAACCTTGCAAGTTCTAGTGCAGGGTCCACCAGCTCTTTCCTCTGTACTTCAAAATGTCAAATAACCATCATGGTTATACCCAAAGCCACCATCAACAAAGACACATCAATCAGACAAGTGCTAATTCACATGGAACGTTGCCCCTGAAGCAGCTAGCCTCTCCAAACTCTCCACACTTGAGAACTAATATCTTATAAAGTTCTAAATCCATGGACCTGGATCCTATCATCACACACAGTTATGAGTCGGGGTAAACACAGTTTTAGATGTGCAGATTGGTGGTAAGGAGAGGAAAAGGCTAAAAGAGCTTCACCAAACATGAAACACTCCAGCTCTTGCAAAAAGACCTTGCCCTGGTTCTCTGCTTACACTGAACAAACCACTCTAAATGCTAAACATATGTAGGCTACGCTAGGTGCCGTTTAAGCTAAAATAGCTTAACATGATATGACAGGCTATGGAAGAGTCATTCCAGGAAGGCTACAATCCATTTGCACTTCATGGATGCCGTCCAGACACTTTTAGATCGAGAGAAAATCTTTGCTAGCAGACAGGGGAGAAGAGCTACGGTTTGTGATTGATGGTGAGGGTGGTCCTTAGGCCTTAAGAAGCCATCAGTATTCATAGTGCATTCAGCACGAAGTCATAAGACAGAGGGCACATGCACAGGAGACAGGACACACACACTCTGCTTGTAGCACCAAACAATTGTTCCTGAGAGATGACACATGCTCTGGGTTCTGTGTTCATACTCAGAAAACCAAGACGGAAGAGCGTACACATACTGCCTCTCTCTTAGAAAACATTTAGCACTGTAACCTAATGATCATTGACTCCTCTCTCATCAGACAGTGACAGGTTGACATTGGAGAGACAGTGTGTGTGTGTGTGTGTGTGTGTGTGTGAGAGAGAGAGAGAGAGAGAGAGAGAGAGAGGTTAATAGTGCTGGTAAGAGAGGAAGGCACCTCCTCATTCTTCACAGGCACAATAGACTCATGTCACACACCACTGCAGACTGAGACACAGTCAATGCGTGCAGAGAGAGCCTTATCTACATAATGGACATTTGAGTTGTCAAAGCTTATAGCGCCATCTAACGGTGGCCTGTGGGTCTTCCTACAGGAAACGCAGGCTAATTAACTTCATGCTGTTCTTATGATTTGTGAATTGAAGGTGAACCCACTGTGGACACAAACATTCAGTTTTGCAAACAGTCGGTATAATCTCCGCACTAAATTTAGTCATACCTTGACTAAAACGTTAATAGATCACATTTTTTTACGTCAGAAACTTTGTACTCGGGTGTATTTAGGATTACTTGACAACTCAGCAGAGTCTGAGGAGTGTGTGAGGCATTTTCGCCAGTTAGCATGCAGCTAGCATGAGGAGAATTCACACTGTGTACTATTCACTGCTTGTTAGCCACATTAGCCACACAACAGAAACCAAAAATCCACTTCTTCATGAAGTGGACACTTTAAATTCACTTGTTTATTGTATGTCAGCAACGTTCATTCACAAACCTTGTCACATACACGTACAACATTGTATAGAATATTTATAAAGCCCTCTTAAAGACCAATTACTGTAATCAAATGCACATTTTCAATACAAGCTAGTTTCCGCTGGCAATGTCCAGCAAAGAAAACGTATGTAAGCTTAATGAACCACTTCAGAGCAGAAAGGACGTCTTAGCATAAATAGGTTATTAAAGCAGTTAATTAACCTGCTGAATCTGTGTGGAGGCCCTAATTAAAAACCAACCAAAGACAAAGATGAAGCAATTCAAGCCTGTTTAGCTTTTAGCTAATTATTTAATGCATTCACTTTGATTTTAACCAAAATATAAAATCAAAATATGGCTCAGACTCATGCAGGGAGATCACTTACAGTTTAATTACAGCAACTGGGGGAGAATTAAACAGATTTAATTTCGGAATCACCAAATTTTACCTGAAGAATGTGCTGAATATCTGGGCTTTAATACCAAACCAAAAGAGTAATTTCATACCACTGTGAGATGTATATGTCCAGGCATCTGTTTATGAACTGTTTACCAAGTCTTCATGAGCAGACTGAAGTGTCACAGACAGAAATCACTAATCAAATCAAATTATTTTTATTTGTACAGCATTTTTTACAATTGATGTTGCCACAAAGCAGCTTCACAGAACTCCATTAAAGACATGAAATGTAAAAATGTAAAAACTAATGTGTAATACTGTGCTGTCCATTGACCCAACAAAGAAACACCTGCACACAGACAGCTCAAGCACTCATTGAATCAATTATCATTACTATCCTGTATCTTTTAACCACCCAAACACCCTTGAAATCACCCCAGTGCTCAATTAATATCTTCTGTGTTTATACAGGTCTCACTCAACTCAAATTAAAGAGTTAATTCAACCCTGTGGTCATTGAAGGAACAGCTCACCAAAATAAAAATCAAATTTACATCATATTTGTTAAATACAGTTGATTGTTCAAGACGTGTTTAGTGTTCAAAGACAGGTCAAAGTGGCTGTGAAACATCCAACACCAGTACCTCACCCCAGTAATGTTCCCATGGCTTAATGCCATTGAATTCTCGCATCCGTGCACCAATGTACACTACAACCTTTCTGGAACAGTAGAAATACTCATGGCAGCAAAGAGGAAACAAACTCCCCTTTAACACGTTTGATTTCAGAAGAAATTAAAATAACCTTTGCCCATCGAGTGTGTGTTTAATGGGCATTTGTTACTGTGGGGACCGGAAAGCCCTGAGCAGGAGGTCGGCAGCCAGTCCTGGAGAGATATGACCCTGTATCACCCTCTTCTCCATCTCTGGTATTCCAGCCTGCACTGCGGGGTGCTCTCTGAAGTGCTGGAGAGCGTTCTCCTGGATCAGACTCCACAGCCAAACCTTCTGCTGCTCTCGTCTCCGCCCCTGCAGCTCTCCACTCGCCAGCATAGAGTCACGAAACTGCAGCATTACCTCCCACAGCTCCGGAACCCCCTCAACTGTCTGAGAGGACACGCGGACCACCTGAACCAGCGTCACCCATGGAAAAGACAGTAGAGGGGAAAATGTCAGGGGTTTAGAGGTATCCTACACATTAGTTAAATGTTTACACAATTCACAATCCATGCCCAAGTCTGTAGATACCACTTCTAATAGAATACACCCATTGTGGACAGAGCTGTTCTACTCTTCTCTACTTATAGAAAAGCATTGCTGACATTATGGGATGTGGTGTAGCTAGCCCCAATGCCAAGTGTCGGCTAGAGAGGTGTACAAAGTGTTGGGGTGTTGAGCTTGTGGACTGATGGGGTAATACCTTGAATACCAGAAGACCTATTGGATGAGTAAGTGCCTACCACCTTTGTCCATAGAGTGTGTCTTACAGACGATAAGGAGTCAGTGAGGAGAATGCTACATTAAAACAGGAAACTAAGAAATGATACGAAAAGAAATAAAGAAAAATGAAGGCCAGGATTCATGAAACAAAGGCACAGAACGAATGCAAGTCAGAAATGTCAGTAAGAAGAGAAAAGGCCATTCATCTACACACATCGATCCACCATTACGCTACACACTGGCTAACAGTGCAGTCTTGAAGTGCTGGAAATGAAATATTGAATTTATAAACCGGGCAAGTTTAGACTCAACACAGAAACAGCTGTGAGGGTGTGGGCCTTTTGAGCCGATACTATGCAGCACTCCATGGAGTAGCTGTGTATCACTGTGAGGCGAAAGAAAGATGAGCTCAAGTCTGCTTCACCATTCAGTATCTAAACCATACAAACAGGATTAAACCAAACGTATACGTACAGTGGCCAAGAAAAATTCTATATAACACTGGCATAACTGGACATGGCAAAGGTGAAAAGCGCGGCCACACATATCGCTCCCTTCTCACTTTCAATGACTGATGAACTGCCGGCTTGGAAGCCTTCAGGGAGGCTGAAAGTGGGGGGGTAAAAAAAAAAATCAATATGGCCGAGGCATCCTCCAGTCAAAGGGACGCTGCTCTGAGCGCGCTCTGTGGAGGGGAGACAAAGACTTAAAGCGGCTCTCATCTGTGTGGGTGGCCTCTAATCAGTGAAATGCATGAGGCCGCGGTGGGCCGTTCAAAAGGGGCAGCCACGCTGGCACGCTGCCCCGCAGGCAGATGTACTGCTGGGGGACAGAAGACAAAAGGGCTACATGCCAGTGTCCAGGATGAGCTGAGCACGCTGGGAAACTAGACATTACAACGTGTCATATGCATACCAGATCCTCCAAACACACACACACACACACACACACACACACACACACACACACACACACACACACACACACACACACGAAGAATGTGACCTCATTTGTTACAGAGAGTGAGACAATCAATCTGCATCAATTCCTGTGACGTTCATTAGCATATAAAGAGACTATGTATTCAAATTATAAAATGCTATTTAATTATAACTAAGCAGTATATCACAATATAAATTATTCTTATTAATTAAGAAATTAATATCATATCTGTCCATAAAGTACTTCCAATCAAACCCATATATGATATAATAATGTTTGTTGTTGTCTTTCCTATCGGTCCGGTGTTTATAACGAATGAGCTTATAACATTAGCAAATGTAGGTCGCCCGTGTTGGTCAAAGAGCGAGGAATATAAAGAGGGAAGGATCTGATCCTGGACCAGTGCTTTGACTCTGATGTACCACAAACAGAAGCTGTGGACTGTGTAATGTATGCTGGGTAAGGATCATGTTCCAGCTCCAGCGGACATCTGCAGACCTCATGTGCCGAGATGGAACCGGATGCATGTGAGTGAAGACATGCAAAAAACAAAAGCCTCCCCTAACCATGAGGGCCATTTATAAAACATCAAGAACACTTTCATTATGCAGCATCGATCCTGGCCACGTTCCGAACTCTATCAATATCAAATCCTCTTATGTGCAAAGACGACTAAGTAGCTTCCAGCTCAATCTGAGGTACAAGAAAACACAATGCATCGCTGTCATGCAAAAAACAAACAAAAACAAAAAAACGTATGCCTTAACATAATCGGAATATTCATGAATATGTATTTTACAGATGAGACACTATTGGTGGGTGGCACAGTGGCGCAGCAGGTAGGTGTCGCAGTCACACACCTCCAAGGACCTGGAGGTTGTGGGTTTGATTCCTGCTCTCCCTGTGTTCTCCCTGTGTCTGCGTGGGTTTCCTCCGGGTGACTGTCTGTGAGGAGTGTGGTGTGTTCTCTCTGTGTCTGCGTGGGTTTCCTCCGGGTGACTGTCTGTGAGGAGAGTGGTGTGTTCTCCCTGTGTCTGCGTGGGTTTCCTCCGGGTGACTGTCTGTGAGGAGTGTGGTGTGTTCTCCCTGTGTCTGCGTGGGTTTCCTCCGGGTGACTGTCTGTGAGGAGTGTGGTGTGTTCTCCCCGTGTCTGTGTGGGTTTCCTCCGGGTGACTGTCTGTGAGGAGTGTGGTGTGTTCTCTCTGTGTCTGCGTGGGTTTCCTCCGGGTGACTGTCTGTGAGGAGTGTGGTGTGTTCTCCCCGTGTCTGTGTGGGTTACCTCCAGGTGACTGTCTGTGAGGAGTGCGGTGTGTTCTCCCCGTGTCCAGGTGACTGTCTGTGAGGAGTGTGGTGTGTTCTCTCTGTGTCTGCGTGGGTTTCCTCCGGGTGACTGTCTGTGAGGAGTGTGGCGTGTTCTCCCCGTGTCTGTGTGGGTTTCCTCCGGGTGACTGTCTGTGAGGAGTGTGGTGTGTTCTCTCTGTGTCTGCGTGGGTTTCCTCCGGGTGACTGTCTGTGAGGAGTGTGGTGTGTTCTCCCTGTGTCTGCGTGGGTTTCCTCCGGGTGCTCCGGTTTCCTCCCATGGTCCAAAAACACATGTTGGTAGGTGGATTGGGGACTCAAAAGTGTCTGTAGGTGTATGTGGGTGAGTGAATGTGTGTGTGTGTGTGTTGCCCTGTGAAGGACTGGCGCCCCCTCCAGAGTGTATTGCCGCCTTGCGCCCAATGATTTCAGGTAGGCTCTGGACCCACCGTGACCCAGAACTGGATAAGGGTTACAGATGAATAAATAAATGAATGAATGAATGAATACTATTGGTCTTCCAAAGGGGTGAAGGGGGTGGGGGTTTATTAATGTAGTTACACAGTGGGGGTATGGATGGTGTGGGGCCTGGGTTCAAGCCTCGTCTTGGGTCACTGTCTGTGCAGAGTTCAGAGTATTCTCCCGGTATCTGCTGCTGAGCCAATAAGGTTTTGTCCAAGCCCAGGTGGAATGGGAGGGTTACATCAGATGGTCATCTTCCAGATTGACAGGTGATCTGCTGTGGTGATCCCCTGCTGGAGCAGCTGAGAATGAAACGACATACTCTTGCACTGAGAACATACCTTAGGTTTCCACGTCTTTGATTTTTTTCGGAGTAGCTTCAGAGCACTTGTGTATTCGGCTTGAATTTTTCGCGCTGGAACGACCAACTCGCCGTCCGACTTCGTGACCACCACCAGATCAGCCTTCTCAATGATGCCTCTCTTGATTCCCTTTGTTTAAGAAAAGAAAAGAAGGAAATTGTTTAAAACAGAGTTCCGCCCTGTGTTTTATTTCTTTACTGTAAATGAAAACAAAGTTAAAAATGAAATGGAAAGAAATAAGAAATTCTCATTTTCAAAAGTGGAGCTAATACTTCTGCGATTTAGAAAAACATAGGATTTATTTCCATCACGAATGCTTTGATCTGCTGGCTATATTTAAAGCACAACTGATATAATTATAATGTTATTCCTACATTCATTCATCCATTATCTGTAACCCTTATCGAGTTCAGTGTCGCGGTGGGTCCAGAGCCTACCTGGAATCATTGGGCGTAAGGCAGGAATACACCCTGGAGGGGGCGCCAGTCCTACACAGGGCAACACAGACACTCACACCTACGGACACTTTGGAGTCGCCAATCCACAACGTGTGTTTTTGGACTGTGGGAGGAAACCGGAGCACCCAGAGGAAACCCACGCAGACACAGAGAACACACCACGCTCCTCACAGTCACCCGGAGGAAACCCACGCAGACACAGGGAGAACACACCACACTCCTCACAGACAGTCACCCGGACGAAACCCACACAGACACAGGGAGAACACACCACACTCCTCACAGACAGTCACCCGGAGCAGGAATCGAACCCACAACCTCCAGGCCCCTGCAGCTGTGTGACTGTGACACCTACCTGCTGCTCCACCGTGCCGCCATGTTAAAGTTATATTTAACTTAAAGTATATTTTAAAGTTTTTTTCAGAGAAGATAAACACTTACTTCAGAAAAAATAGGTTTCAAAATAGAACTGTCTCAGGTGCTTAATGCTATGTGTAATGCTAGCGACAGCTCATCTGAACATAATGAACAGACCCATGTAAAGTCTTCAGTCTGTTTGATTATACTCTAATATCCAAGACCATACCATCAAATAGCTGCTGATTAAACTCTGACCAAAAAACGATTAGATTTGCCCCAAAAATACTTTGAACAATATACGGCCACATTAAGGATTTTTCCTTCACCTGTAAAGTTAATGTTTGACTCATGAGGTTATGGAAATGGAAATAGGAAGTTGGGTCTTCCACAGCTTTAAATCTCAGAAGTAAATATCAGTGTCCCTCAGAGCCACGACTGAGCTCTGAAAGCACTGAAGTGTTCACCTGCAGTTCATCTCCTCCTGCTGGTGGAATCAGTAACACAAACAAATCCACCATATCAGCTACTGCAAACTCCGACTGACCCACGCCTGGACACATCAGGAACAAACTCAAGTCAACAAGGGAAAAGGAGAGCTGTGCAAAATATCGGAGCAAATATTTGTGGGGTGAAGGATGAAGGACACCTTACCCACAGTCTCCACCAGGACGATGCCGTAACCTGCCCCCTCACAGAGGACAATTGATTCGTTGGTGGTCCTTGTTACTCCCCCGAGTGTTCCAGAGGTGGGAGAAGGGCGGATGAAGGCATTCATGTCTCGAGAGAGCTCAGTCATCCGAGTTTTATCCCCCATTAATGAACCTGGAGATGAACAAGCTGATGCTTTCAAATTGTAAATAATTAATTCCACATTATAACTATTAGTGGCTATTTGAAACACTTTCAGACTCAGATTCAAAGACAGACCCAAATTATAATTTAATGTAGGGTTTAAAGATTTTGGCAAGCATACACCTAAAAAAAAATTGGCTAGGTTTGTGTGGGTTTCCTCCGGGTGACTGTCTGTGAGGAGTGTGGTGTGTTCTCTCTGTGTCTGCGTGGGTTTCCTCGGGTGACTGTCTGTGAGGAGTGTGGTGTGTTCTCCCTGTGTCTGCGTGGGTTTCCTCCGGGTGACTGTCTGTGAGGAGTGTGGTGTGTTCTCTCTGTGTCTGCGTGGGTTTCCTCCGGGTGACTGTCTGTGAGGAGTGTGGTGTGTTCTCTCTGTGTCTGCGTGGGTTTCCTCCGGGTGACTGTCTGTGAGGAGTGTGGTGTGTTCTCTCTGTGTCTGCGTGGGTTTCCTCCGGGTGACTGTCTGTGAGGAGTGTGGTGTGTTCTCCCTGTGTCTGCGTGGGTTTCCTCCGGGTGACTGTCTGTGAGGAGTGTGGTGTGTTCTCCCTGTGTCTGCGTGGGTTTCCTCCGGGTGACTGTCTGTGAGGAGTGTGGTGTGTTCTCTCTGTGTCTGCGTGGGTTTCCTCCGGGTGACTGTCTGTGAGGAGTGTGGTGTGTTCTCCCTGTGTCTGCGTGGGTTTCCTCCGGGTGCTCCGGTTTCCTACCACACTCCAAAAAACACACGTTGGTAGGTGGATTGGCAACTCAAAATGGTCCGTAGGTGTGAGTGTGTGTGTGTAGCCCTGTGAAGGACTGGCGCCCCCTTCAGGGTGTATTCCTGCCTTGCGCTCAATGTTTCCAGGTAGGCTCTGGACCCACCGTGACCCTGAACTGGATAAGGGTTACAGATGACGGATGGATGAATGGAAATTGATAGAAAACTAATAAACAGAGCTCACCTCCGGTCGTGCTGGAGGAAGGGTCAACAGCCAGCACTGAGACTTTGTGGCCTTTTTCTGTCAGAATTTTCCCAAGGACTTCGATGAAGGAGGACTTCCCTGCACCAGGAGGACCAGACAGACCTGCATTCACACACACAAACACACACAATCACCACAGGTATTTCAGTGGACAGCAGATGGTGAGTGATTGTAGAGTTTACAACTGTAACAATGAGCTTCACAAGAAATGATGCGTATCCGGACCGCAGATGTTACAATAAGGTGGGTGTTATGTAAACAATATTGGCCAAAATAATGCAGGCCAATCACAATACGGCATTTTGCATGTATCATGCAGCCCAGGAGTCTTAATACAAGTTCATTACAGACTTGTTTAGAGAAGTGCTTTGTTAATGGGAGGTCTCTCAGATCATCTTCCTATGTCTCTTTTACACCACTGACTGAGTCTGAGGTGAAGTGCAGAACCATGGTGTGTTTCCAGTCTTCCTGTAGCTGCTCACATCTCATTTAAAACCCTGATACACAACACACACTTGGACCTGCTCATCCCTGTCTGAGGACAGTGCCCAAAACCATACCCAGATTTTCAGCCGCTCCTCTGTCCTCGTTCACAGATGAAATAAACATCCTTATGTTACATAAAAAGGCCAGAATCTAAGGCTATTATTAACCAGAACACTTTCTTGATTACGCAATGTCAGAAAGAAGAAGGTGTGTTGAAGGCTGAAAACAAATCATCCACTCACCCACTCTGAAGGCCACAGGTTTCCCCCCGTTAAGTCTCTCCTGCTCCTGTTTAAAGGCCAGAACTCTCTGAAGCAGCACCTGGGCCAGCTCCTTCTTCCGGGGGTGCTGTGTCTCGACCAGAGTTATAGACTCCGCAAGAGAGGCCCTCTGACCGCCAATCAGTCCAGTGTAAAGCCTGTCCAGCAGTCTCCTCTCCCTGTCCGTCAGCTCTGAGCCGTGGTGGTGTAAAGCCCTCTCCACAGAGATGCTCCTCCGGTGCAGCAGAGAGCAGAGAGGAGCACTCCACTGTCCAGCTCTGGACATCGGAGAGGGACATTTCACAGCCGCCGAGAGGCAAACGGACAGAGTTCTCACACGCTGAAGGCATGGGAGGAGACCCATTGGACAGGGGCTCCTCGGCCGTAGGGCCAGGATACACAACCTGAGAATGAGAGAGAGAGAGAGAGAGAGAGAGAGAGAGAGAGAGAGAGAGAGAGAGAGAGCTTTAGTTAACAGTCAATCTCCACAAAAGAACATGAATCAATAAAGGCCAAGGAGCAGCTGAACATGAGCCTAAGATCACCTGACCCCTCTACTGCTGTGATGGCTTAATGTTATCAAATCCACACAGCAAGGTTCATACATCTAATAGTAACATGATATTACAGGAACTCCCCAGTAATACACACCTGGACTGTGTGCCGCTCTGTCCACTACACACACCTTATTTACCGCATCATTAAATAAGAGCGAAAACCCCACACACACTCCTCAATTATCACAACTCACATCACACACCCATCGTTCTACAAAATAAAAACACTCCTCAATCTTTACAACACACACTCTTCAGTCCACACAACACACACACACACTTACACACCTCAGTAATCACAACACACACCCCACAGTCTCCCCAGTGAAGACACATACGACCTCTCACTCACACCACAGTGACATCCTCGACAAATTAAAAGTCCCCCTTTTCAAAATAAAAGTACTATTTTTTCCCTCTGGTCAGTTCCCTTCTGGTGAGGTCCCTTCTAAATACAGTATAAATATAAATATAAATTATAAATATAGTAAGGCGACGCATTGAGATATGTAATGTTTTGTATCGAGGGAGATATTTTAAAACCCTCGAATTATTAAGATAATTCCATGCCTTATTTAGTCGTCCTCGCGGGTTTTTATATCGTTTACATGTTTTATTTTCTCCAATATCTTTTAGTTTTAAGTAAAATTATTATTATAAATCATAAGCCTTTGTTAATTATGTATATTTAGATTCATTTATTTTATATTTATTTAAATAAAACATACTTTTTCTAAAAATATATTTTTATGACTAGGTTTCCTGTCTAAATGTCCTGTAAACATTTTGTGGGTTTATGAAAATTACAGAATACATAAAATGTGTGTGTGTGTGTGTGTATACGGCTTGTTCAGTATCACCATCAGTACCAGATTCGGCCAGATGGGGGAAGCAAAGCAAAGGGAGTGACTAGAGACCGGCTTTAATGTACACTATATGCCCAAAGGTTTTAGTTATTAAAGTTATTAGTGAATTGTCGTATTCAGTTGTTTAAAGAAACCCGTGTTACCGCAAAAAAATTAAAAGTAAAAAATCAATTCCATAATTTAAATATTACAAAAAAACACAACAAAAAAAAACAGATTCATTCATTCATTATCTGTAACCCTTATCCAGTTCAGGGTCGCGGTGGGTCCAGAGCCTACCTGGAATCATTGGGCGCAAGGCGGGAATACACCCTGGAGGGGGCACCAGTCCTTCACAGGGCAACACACACACACACACATTCACTCACTCACACTTATGGACACTTCTGAGTCACCAATCCACCTACCAGCGTGTGTTTTTGGACTGTGGGAGGAAACCGGAGCACCCGGAGGAAACCCATGCAGACACAGGGAGAACACACCACACTCCTCACAGACAGTCACCCGGAGGAAACCCATGCAGACACAGGGAGAACACACCACACTCCTCACAAACAGTCACCCGGAGGAAACCCACGCAGACACAGGGAGAACACACCACACTCCTCACAGACAGTCACCCGGAGGAAACCCACGCAGACACAGGGAGAACACACCACACTCCTCACGGACAGTCATCCAGAGGAAACCCACGCAGACACAGAGAGAACACACCACACTCCTCACAGACAGTCACCCGGAGCAAACCCACGCAGACACAGAGAGAACACACCACACTCCTCACAGACAGTCACCCGGAGGAAACCCACTCAGACACAGGGAGAACACCACACTCCTCACAGACAGTCACCCGGAGGAAACCCACGCAGACACAGGGAGAACACACCACACTCCTCACAGACAGTCACCCGGAGGAAACCCACGCAGACACAGAGAGAACACACCACACTCCTCACAGACAGTCACCCGGAGGAAACCCACGCAGACACAGAGAGAACACACCACACTCCTCACAGACAGTCACCCGGAGGAAACCCACGCAGACACAGGGAGAACACACCACACTCCTCACAGTGTATGAAATTTGCTTGTGTATATTTTTGATTTACACAAAACGTATTATAAACCCTTTAAAGAGCATTAATGTTGGAACTATGGTAAAATCAACACAGCAACAACTGCAGGTAGCAGCTTTATCTCCAAATTAAACCGGTGTTTGTAAATACACTACAGCACACTGAAATGAACAAGGCTCTGTGCACTTATTAAAAGAATAAAAGCTCATTAAGTGAAAAGAAGACAGTACGTCGAGGTGATGGAAACAATTTTATTGAATCTTCCAGTAGAGTTTTGATATTCATGGATAAAACCACTTTCTGGAAACACTACGCAGCAATAACAGCACAAAAAGGACGCAAACAAAGACAAAGAGTCACTTGTGAAAGTGCAGATAATGACAAAACCACAATATATTTTCTTTAAAAAATACAAAAATGTATCATTTTAAACAATGGATGGGACTTTTCTCTACGAATAAAAAAATTAAAGTAAAAGTTAATCAAAAATCTACTTTTTACAAAAGAACACCAATAGTGCCATTTACAACTTAGTCATTGGATAAAATCAGCTGTTTAAAGAAAAAAAAAAAGAATACGTTCAGGCAAAAGGCTTTTTTTCTTTCTCTTTTTTCCCGTGTCATGAGGAAAATCGGGGCTCAGTTTCTCAAACGTGTCACAGGGGTGAGGCCCTAACCTTCACCACATAAAAGGTCCAACACTGCTTTTGTTAAATTCACTCTGGGACCCAATTCTTTGAAAGCACCTTAAATATCCGTCTCCCACTCTGCATCCCATAATGACTCCTGATGTCCAGAGGTTTGTAGACACTCTTTTTAGTGGGATTTGCTCTACTCCTTACACAGACATGCAGCTTTTATAATCACCACAAGAAGGGCATTAACCAATAGAACAGAATGCTTTTGGCACATGGGGCTTAGCCTGCAACAACCAATCCTCCAAAGCGTGGGCTAGAGGAGTATAATCCCCCAGGGCTGTGGAGCAGTGGAACCGTGTTCTCTGGGGTCACGGACACTGACTCAACGGCTATAATCAACACAGTCCCAGTGTACGTCTAATGTTTGAAAGCAATCAAATGAAACCCAACAGTGTTCAGAAGAAACATTAGACAAGTGGGCGTCTACAAACTTGTGGCCACACAGTGTTTGTTTATTAGGGGAAACGCAGACATGTCCATGAGGTTTCCAAAGTATAGGATTGGAGAATACTACATTACAATGTTTTAAAGCACACTGTTATCATCGTTGTTGCACGGTGCTGCTTTTGAGGAACTCATCCCTGTGAATGAAGACTGAGGAAATGAAAGAAGGGATCTGCTGCTGAATGCTGTTGCAACGCGAGACTGGTTCCTCAAAGCTGTGCTCCTTACTCTCGGTCCAGATCTGATTCAACTCATCGAAACCCACGAGCTTTACTCCATCAGAGACACGGAGTAACACCAGCTTAACGGAACACACTTCACCAAACAACAACAACAAATGAAAGCCACTGGGGGCTGTTTACCTCCATTTTATTTGCTTAATTACTAATACCCTTCAGTGCTTTTCATCTGTTTTTATAAACAATGTTCCTGACACATTCACACAATGAAACTGACACATTTTGAAAAAAAAAAAACC
Source organism: Hoplias malabaricus (assembly GCF_029633855.1). Taxonomy (NCBI): domain Eukaryota; kingdom Metazoa; phylum Chordata; class Actinopteri; order Characiformes; family Erythrinidae; genus Hoplias; species Hoplias malabaricus. The sequence goes on from NC_089807.1 coordinate 43,469,256, forward strand.
CTCTGGAAACTGTCTTTTTCTATTTGACAAAGTCACTCTGAGTGGTTTGATGTGAAATTGTGGAACAACCTCGTGATTTTTGATTTCTTTTCACTGGTGATGATGGAAATGCCAGGTCAGGAACTCTACAGCACAAACACTTAAAGGCTAAGCAGCAGCTCTATGAAAGTGTCAAACAAATAAACACAGTGGAGTTTGAGTTCCTACCTTGTGTTTATTGAGAGTCAGAAAACGTTATTTCTTACTAATTGAAGGAATAAGGTTTAAAAGACCGTAAGTCCCCCCCCCCCCCCCCAGCGGTGTTGGAAAACTCTAATAGGCGTCTTGCCTGTGACGTAGATGGTGGACAACAACTCTAGAAGCTGCACTTAGTTTAATGCAGAATGAGGAAAAGGTGTGTTGTTTTTGGCTGCAATCATTCAATGTACAGTGGGACATCTGTGAACAAATGGCCCAAAGATCCCAAAATATCCAGAAAATGGACTACATTTGTCCACTTTAAACGGGCACTTTGGAAAGGACCATCCGCTCACTCCGTTATCTGTAGCTCATTTCACTGGCGCTTTTCCAACAATATGGACATGTAAGGACACCAACGAAAGGTGTTCAAGAGCCTCTGTAACATGGAGGTAAACAGGGTAAGGACACTCACTTCGCCTGTTTTAGTTGGTGTTAGTTAACGTTAGCTTGACTCGCTAAACTCGGTGGCTCAGATTATACTCGGCTACGTAGCTGCATTACGGAGGTTTATAGTGTCGGATGAATTCGAGTTCGACTTCGATCACATTTACAAGAATAACGGTACCTCTACATTTGAGTTTAGCTTATTGCTAGGCTATTGTCATGAATAATGTTGGTTATTTAGCTAGATACTGTCATAACAGTCAGTCATAACGGTGTTTTACCGCGGCGTTGTTCAGCTGTTGTCCACCAGTGACGTCACGGTCGCGTTCGAGAATTTCCGTAGAGAGCTCGGGTTTTTCCGTCAATTTAATAAAATTGTCAGTTTTAAAGCAAATTAAGCTGCTGTCTTCATTTTAATTCATACTTATATCTGTCAGTAACTACAATAATGTGGAATATTCATGGAGCTCCATTAAGTGGTGCTTAGCCTTTAATTACTTTGTTTACTGTTTATCTCTGAAAAAACTTAAAGGTGTGTTGAGTACTACTTTATCTTTAATCTTACGTCAAAACAGTCAGAATTCAGTGTCGGAAATAACTTACAAAAACGTACTGTGACTTGTGTGAGAGCCTCTCTATGCAGTGTTTGGTTTTAGTAACTAAATGGGGTCTGGAGTCAGGTGCAGAGTCAGAAAAAGGTTCACAGAGCACGGCACCTGCAGGAGGACGTCTGATTCCCATTCCCACCGCGGAGATCAACTCTCTCTGACTCGAGTTTCTCTGGAACAAAGCATTTCACATTAAACCACACCGAATGCCACTGTTTTCATCTCAACAGTTCAACTCCACGGATTCTCTTTTTTTAATCGAATGGAAAATCCCCTTTAACTCTGCATCCAAAAGACGTCCTTTTCCACCCCAAGCTGCACTTCCATGAATAAAGTAAACAATGCCTGCCTCTTTTCCTGCGACATACGATTCGGGATGTTATAAACTACACTTGCAAAACAAAAAAGAAAAAGAAAAAACAAAACAAAAATAAAAACAGACTGCACAGCACTTCCTCTAATAATGAGCACATCTACACACTACCTTTAAAATCAGTTCAACTCAGTTGAATGCAACAAAAGTAGAGCAACATATGCACGAGTCCGCTAATGCACTCCTACTCACTAACGTCATGCCTTTTACTCAACGTACTGATTTCCCATTACAAGGTTTTTTTTTTGGATTATTTACTCAGTTTCCGTTTTTTCCACTGGATCATTTTGCTACATTGTCTTTTAAAAAGGAAGAGCGTAAGAACGTATGTGTGAGACACTGACCTCATTACCTCTATGCAGACGCTTTCTAGCGAGTTCATCCGAGGCGCTGTACGTCTAGTTATTTATTCGTTTCTTTGCTAAGCAGGTCAGTCAGCTAGCCCCAGTCCCCTCTACGCAGTACAATTACAATATAACCACTGTACCAGCCCCTGTAACGTCGTGGGTAGACCCTCCACCCACCCACCCCCATCCCCATGGAATACTGTGATGTATTCTGGAAAAGACGGAGAAGCTTGAAAAAGGAAACCGCTTGGAGGAGGATACTTGCCACAAGTACGACAGCCTCATCAATTAATTCGCTTGGTCACACAAAATTATCAAGTATCTTCCAGATGTTTGCTGACTGAGGACGTGCCCTTCGCCAGTCAAATCGTATGCCCCCGTTGACACTGCCTTCAAGTAGAGTACGAACCCCACCCTCCCCTCCCCAACTAGCCAATCGCCCGCTCGTCTCCATGGGAACCTGTGGAAAGGGTCCTGCGACGTGGAGGTCTACGACACTGATGAGATGGGGTTGTGAGGAGAGCCCATCTGCGTCAGGACCTTATCCAGCCACTGCAGCGGGCCGTGAAGATGAATCTCGATCCAGCAGGGGGTGCTGGTCACGTCCTGCCGATGGTACTCCGCCCCCCAGCCCTGACGAATAAAGAAAACAAAGCTGACGCACGTATACCAGAAACCACCTGAACGCAGGCATGGCATATCAGAGAAATTGGTTTTTTGGGGCCTGTTGGACACCGTACCTTGACGAAGCTCATGCGGATGGTGCACATCTTGGTGAGCTCATAGACGGCCTCAAAGCCATGGTTGACGGACTGGGCGAGCAGCTCGGCGAACTCTTGGTTGTTGAAGATCTTCAGGCTGCAGCCACTGGGGATTTTGCAGACGGTGGTGGGGTGGAAGCCGTGGTGATAGTTACAGTTACGGCTCTGGACGAAGATGCTGCTGTCGCTGAGACACTCTGCGTAAACCTCACCACCGACGTAGTACAAGTGGACTCCTGCCAGAGAGACCAGGTCACAAGTTATATCCAAGAGAGCTTTTCAGGATTTCTCTATCACAAAAATAACACAAAGATGTTTGTTACTCTATATGTAAAATGTTAAAGAGTGATGTTTTAAGTCACAATAGACATCAGTTATTTTCTAATTACAATATGCTTCTGTCAAGTTACAACCCTTGAAATTTAGATGTAACTTTAACTCTTTGCTTCATTTAAATGTTATGTCCACCCGGAGGAAACCCACGCAGACACAGGGAGAACACACCACACTCCTCACAGACAGTCACCTGGAGGAAACCCACACAGACACTGGGAGAACACACCACACTCCTCACAGACAGTCACCCGGAGGAAACCCACGCAGACACAGGGAGAACACACCACACTCCTCACATACAGTCACCCGGAGGAAACCCACGCAGACACAGAGAGAACACACCACACTCCTCACAGACAGTCACCCGGAGGAAACCCACGCAGCCACAGGGAGAACACACCACACTCCTCACAGACAGTCACCCGGAGGAAACCCCCGCAGACATAGAGAAAACACACCACACTCCTCACAGACAGTCACCCAGAGGAAACCCCCGCAGACACAGAGAAAACACACCACACTCCTCACAGACAGTCACCCGGAGGAAACCCACGCAGGCACAGGGAGAACACACCACACTCCTCACAGACAGTCACCCGGAGGAAACCCCCGCAGACATAGAGAAAACACACCACACTCCTCACAGACAGTCACCCGAGGAAACCCACGCAGACACAGAGAGAACACACCACACTCCTCACAGAGAGTCACCCGGAGGAAACCCACGCAGACACAGGGAGAACACACCATACTCCTCACAGACAGTCACCCGGAGGAAAACCCCGCAGACACAGAGAGAACACACCACACTCCTTACAAACAGTCACCCGGAGCAGCACTTGAACCCACAACCTCCAGATCCCTGGAGCTGTGTGACTGCGACACCTACCTGCTGCGCCACCGTGCCGCCCTTTTAACCATTTTTATTAATTCATTAATTCATTATCTGTAACTGATTCATCATGTTCAGGGTTCGGGTGGGTTTCATTTTTACTATTAATAACTCAAACTCTGGAGTCGGACAGTGTTGAGCTGATACCTTTGCCGATGTGACGGCGTGTGTTCTCGATTGTGGAGTTGCGGTTCACGTTGGACAGCAGGCCCAGACAGAAGCGGTTGCGGTTGTTGGACGGGTCAGTGAAGCCGTCCACCAGGACACTGGTGGAGGACGCCTGGAAGGCTTCTCCCACTCGGTTATTCAGCTCATAGTACACTATTGAGCACCAGTGCTTCGGCTCCTCGTATGCCACTGACTGCACATCTGCAGAGGACACACACACACACACACACACACACACACACACACACACACACACACACCATTCCCATTAAATTAATATTTCTATATATTAATTGAATTTAAACCATTTTAAACCTGCACTTTGATAAATATGAATGTGAATCATTTCTCAGCGTCCACTCCGGTGCCCTCTACCCTCTGTCTCTGCGGGTCAAATGTGCCAGTGCCCCCCTCACTGCCCCCTGAGGGAGCCCAGGGGCTGTTTATCCAACACATACCTCACTCTGCTTCCTGCAGTGTATGCCACTGAGCTGCAGGTGTGTTTTGTCTTGCCCCTTTCCCATCAGTTCGCTCACAATAGAGCAGCACCCAGCACTGCCATACAGGATGCAGCTTGAGCTCAGCTCCAAACCTCCCACTTCACTCCACGGGCAATTCCACAAACATTTCAACAGCCCCTCTGTCTCCCTGTTCCCCTCCCTGTACACCTTCCCAAGAACCGCAGCGCTCGGTTTTCACTAGGGTTTATGAGTCGGCGGTTGTTGTGGACGGATTGGTAGATTTATGGAGAAAAATAACAATTGTGCAGTGCTTTACTTCAAAATGCTACTCGAATCTGATCATAAACAAGGCACGGGGGAAAAAGTCACTGTTCAATCACTGGAAAAACAACCCCATAATTATTAATAATCATCTGGACCCTAATAAGAAATGTATGAATATTCAGTAGCTTTTGAGAGTGAGAGATTTAAGAGACATACAGACCTTCAAAGAAAAAAAATTCATATAATTCCTGCATAATTAATTATAAAGATATTAATCAAAAAGAAAAAGAAGCCAGACGTCTGTGGAGTTGCAAAACCTCGAGAAGGTGATTACAGGAAACATTTAGGTTCATTTTTAAACTCAATTCATGGTGCAGGGGTAAAGCAGGACTTCTTCAGAACGGTGTCCAAATAAAGTGACTTTTATTTTATTTACTACTATATTACCATTAAACTCAGGGCTATATTTACATCTGCACGGCACACCATGGCTCTACAGAGTTTGTAGATCATTTAAGAGGTCATTTCTTGTATTATTTTGCTAATGAACTTAAAGTAATATAATAATAAACACCTAATATTTAAAAAAACTCGAGGGCTCACAGGATTTTGACCGATGATTAAGCAAATATGCAGGAAAATTATTCATCTGCCTTTGTGTGTGTGTGTGTGTGTGTGTGTGTGTGTGTGTGCGTGTGACTTCCTGCACCTGTAGTGTAAGCCGACAGCTGCTGACAGTTCTAAGTGGCTGATGTCAAGCAGTGTAGGTGATGAATGGTAAGAGACGTGTGTGTGTTTGTGTACGAGTGTGTACCTGGCCGGTTGTTGATTTCAAGAGGCATGGTGGGACCCAGCAGGTTTGTGTCCATTGGCTGGGGACAGTCCTGTGTCATTGGCTCCTCAGGGGGCATATACGCAGGCGGAGGAGTTTCTGCCGGTAAAATTGGGCAATAAAAAGATATATTTTACACATTACAAAATAAAAGAGCACGACAAAGTGTGTTTCACTTGGACAGACCTCAGTTGGTTTGCTATATTTCAACTGAAGTCACTAACGGAAGAAACATTTGTAGTAACGTCTAAACAAAATGCAGGCAGCTCCCCACTGCACCCCACCTGGCATCTGGAAGGGGCTGCCAGGGTCCGAGCTGGATGGAGAGTGAGGGAAGGGCGCCGAGCTTCCCGAGCCGCTGTTGGGGGAACCCGGGTAGCTGTTTGTGGGCGAGCTGGGGGTGAATGGAAGACTGCCGGCAGGCTGCTGGGGGAAGGAGTCCGGGAAGGTGGCGTTCTGAGGCATGTGAGGCTCTGTCTGGTGCAGTGGGTTACGGAAGCGCGGCAGCAAGGACAGCTTAGCGTTAAACTCACTGTTCCGAGGCACTAGAACCGGCGGCAGAACTGCAGGAAACACAACAGACAGAAGTTAATACATTTGAACTGATCCACTGTGGAAAGCAATTACGAGTGACGGCTTAATCCCAAACTGCGCATTTCCCGACAGAACAATGGGTAATACTTTCAAATACAAACAATTTAAAGCTCCAATAATTTAATAAATGAAATATTACACCCTCACTTCCACAAGTTAAAGAGTTTCCTGGGAATTTTAAAAAATGCCAGACCTGCTTTATTCAAAATACCACAAGGATCAAGCACCACAGCCTACCTGGAATCATTGGGCGGGAATACACCCTGGAGGGGGCGCTAGTCCTTCACAGGGCAACACACACACTCACGGACACTTTTGAGTCGCCAATCCACCTACCAACGTGTGTTTTTTTTTTTTTTGGACTGTGGGAGGAAACCGGAGCACCCGGAGGAAACCCACGCAGACACAGCGAGAACACACCACACTCCTCACCCGGAGGACAACCACACAGACACAGGGAGAACACACCACACTCCTCACCCGGAGGACAACCACACAGACACAGGGAGAACACACCACACTCCTCACAGACAGTCACCCAGAGCGGGACTCGAACCCACAACCTCCAGGTCCCTGGAGCTGTGTGACTGCGACACCTACCTGCTGCGCCACCGTCCCGCCCAGTGCCTTAACCGCAACCCGAGTGCACAGCAGTGAGGAGCGAGGAACAGAATCTGGCTTTATTTTTTTAAGCCATTTTTTTGCATAAGCATTTTATTCCCCTTAAGTACTCCAACTAAATAGAGAAGCATTGCAAAATCTGGCCGGTTGAAGCTGATGTTTTCGGACTGAGTCAGCCCACAGGGTGGTCCTGCTGTACGGTTTGTTGGTTGATAGGCCCTCCATGTTTTTTATAGTGCGTCTTCATTTAAAAATGCCCCTTGTTTATTTTTTAAGCTTGTTAGAATGATGCAATCGAACGTGGTGGTTCACACCGCCTAATTTGGGCAGTGTCCCTTTCCAAAACATTATAATATTTGTCCACTGACTCAGAACGAAAGTGAAATAATAAAAAAAGTACTCTCAGGACAAATGAGGACACAACTACTTCTTTTAAACGGCACTTTCCATGTTTTCTGAAGTAGACACACACTATAGATAAAGTTTCTTGTGGACACCTGCTCTTCCATCATTTCTTTTGAGATTAAGGATTAAGAAAGCCTGACGTTAGATTAGATGTGTGAGGATTTGATGGCATTCAGCCACGAGAACTTTAACGGTTTAAGCCCCTGATGTCGGATGATCAGTTCTGGTTCACACACACACACCTCTGCAACTCTGAGTGAACACAGATAGAGAGAAGACGAATGTGTCACAGCGAGAGTGTGTTAGAGCAAGGGCGAGTGTGTTAGCGTGTGTTTAAGTGAGGGAGAGTGTGTTAGGCAGACCACCGCTCCTTCCTGTCATTGTGTGTGAGAGGGTGACTGGACTTCCTGCTGCACTCTTCCTCTGAACGGCCACATGTTCGCCTGCTGCAGCCAACAGACAACTCACTTACTCAACACACACACGTACATAGAACAAAGCCCTCATTCTCCCCCCAGCTGGAATTTCCTGCTCCTGCGCTCTCTCACTGCACACACACACACACACTGTGGACAGCTGTTTCTGTCTTGTCAGCTGACCCTCATCTTCTGCTTAGCCAACAAAAAAGGGGGCTGTGCGCCTGAAGCCGCTTATTTTCCCCTAAGCATGAGGTAAAGAACAGGTTTATGTTTCTCAGAAACTCTCACACACACATTTCACACTCAGACAGAAGAATAACACCTCAGAACGATCACTGCGACTAGGTTTTCTTTGTAGTATCAAGGAAAAAGGATAAGCACCTGGTGCAGATTTGAGAGGGGAAAGAGAGTAGGGGCCAGCTGTGGAAACTGCAGGAATGAGTGATGCATGCTCTGTCAAAGCTACACATGGACTGCGCCTTCCACAAGATCAGGAGCTTACCATTAACTTACACTAACTTTGTTGTTTATTTTGGAAACCATTGGAAAACAAGGCAACCCTTGGTAAGTTTTGGTATTTTTGCTCTTGGGCGCCACCTACAGTTGCAGAATGTAATTAGCGTTTACAACACTGTCATGAAATTAATGTGAGGGGGTGGTTCCTATCCTCAACCAGAAGTTACATAGTGCGGTTTCTGCGGTGTCGAGCCTGGAGTAACAACAACAGAGACTCTGTTTTCTCTAGTACACGTCAGCGGTGCATCACAATGAAGTTGAAATACTACCTAGTGATGCTTTTTTAAAACAACAGAGAACAATGCTCTTTAGTTCTCGATTAATGTCTTAAATAAATAAAAACAACAACACACTGTTCACTGCATGAGATATTTTCTAAATGATGATCACTCAACCTTCCATAATGAACAACAGGCCTGTTGAATCACAGCCAAGAATTATTCCTAACCAAAGCATGTCAATGCAGGACGTGATAGATGAATCAATTCATATTTGTCTTATTAAGTCATATTAAGCAAAGCAGCTGCAGGGGTTGCCAAGTTCAGTTGTGGGAGACCAACGTTTGGTGCATTTTCCATAATGCAGCAGTTCAGACAAAACCCTCTCTCTCCTAAATACTGCATTCACAGAAAGTAAATATAAGGGAATGGAAAGAACCATTCTATTCTGGGTCATTTCTATTGGTTCATTTGTCAATAGAGGGTTTTACATGTCTCTGACGCTCATGTGCAGCTGCTCCGAGGAGTATCTTTACAGCAGAGGTTATCATAGCTCTGGCCACAAGGATGTATTTTATTCATTCGTTCACTCATTCATTGTCTGTAACCCTTATCCAGTTCAGGGTCGCGGTGGGTCCAGAGCCTACCTGGAATCATTGGACGCAAGGCGGGAATACACCCTGGAGGGGGCGCCAGTCCTTCACAGGGCAACACACACACTCACATATACGGACACTATTGAGTCGCCAATCCACCTACCAACGTGCGTTTTTGGACTGTGGGAGGAAACCGGAGCACCCGGAGGAAACCCACGCAGACACAGAGAGAACACACCACACTCCTCACAGACAGTCACCCGGCAGAAACCCACGCAGACACAGAGAGAACACACCACACTCCTCACAGACAGTCACCCGGAGGAAACCCACGCAGACACAGAGAGAACACTACTCACAGACAGTCACCCGGAGGAAACCCACGCAGACACAGAGAGAACACACCACACTCCTCACAGACAGTCACCCGGAGGAAACCCACGCAGACACAGGGAGAACACACCACACTCCTCACAGACAGTCACCCGGAGGAAACCCACACAGACACAGGGAGAACACACCACACTCCTCACAGACAGTCACCCGGAGGAAACCCACACAGACACAGAGAGAACACACCACACTCCTCACAGACAGTCACCCGGAGGAAACCCACGCAGACACAGAGAGAACACACCACACTCCTCACAGACAGTCACCCGGAGGAAACCCACACAGACACAGGGAGAACACACCACACTCCTCACAGACAGTCACCCGGAGGAAACCCACGCAGACACAGAGAGAACACTACTCACAGACAGTCACCCGGAGGAAACCCACGCAGACACAGGGAGAACACACCACACTCCTCACAGACAGTCACCCAGAGCGGGAATCGAACCCACAACCTCCAGGTCCCTGGAGCTGTGTTACTGCGACACCTACCTGCTGCGCCACCGTGCCACCCAGATGTATCTTAAAAGAACTGAATTCAACAAGTATTATATTTATTATAACTACTGTTGAAAAACTCCAGCTAATTCTGCCCTACATACGTCAAACTCCATGCCAGCTTCTCACCTGGACTGTCCACTCTCTTGTAGTGGTAGGGGTTGATGCACACGTCCTTCTGCTTGGATCCAAAGGGAAACTCGCAGCACTCAAGGGCTTTGAGCTCGTGATGAGACTGCAGGTCCGGCCAACGCCACACCCGACAGTAGATGACGTGAGGGAGACCCTTGCGGTGGGACACCTGCAGCCTGCCGTCCAGAGAGCGTGGAATAGTCACACAGCTGCTGGGCTGACCGGGACAACTGAGCGCCCGCTCCAGCTCCTCCATCGCCCCCTTCTTCTTCTTTAGCTTCTTGACCAGCGCGTCCACGGCCTTCTCTGCCCATTTCTCCTCCTCGTCACCCTGCTTCCAGCCCAGCAGACGCTTCACTGCCGGGCTAGTGAACGAGAAGAGCGAGGTGACATTCATCCCAGAGTCCAGATGCTGCCCAGGCCTCAAAGACGAGTCGGACACAAACGATCGAGATGAATATCGCCCAGCCTCAGTCTTTACTTCTAATTCAGTTCTCGGTCTCACTTAGTCTAAATCACTCTCACAGTTTGTGTGTTCATTAACTTCTGCTCACTCAGTCTTGCTCAATCTTGCTCACTGTCACACTCACGATCTCGCGGTCTTAGTCAATCTCATTCAGTCTCACTCACTCACTCAATCACTCCTGCTCAGTGTCTCTCGGTCTCAATCACTTTCAGTAAGTGTCATTCAAAGTTCAGACCTTTCGGATTCACTCAGTCTTGCTCCCCAAGTCCCATGAAGACTTGCACGGTCTCCTTCAGTCCAAATGTCTCACTCAGTCTCACGATCTCTCAGTCAGCGTTGTTTAGCCCTGTTCCACTCTGTCTTTCTCAGTACCAGCTGCTCAGTCTAAATCCAATTTGCTCAGTCTCACTCAGCGTTTCTCAGTCTTGTTTGCTCAGTCTCATTCCAATTCACTCAGCCTCTCTCAGTCACAGCTGGTGCGGGGGAGCAGGGTCAGAGACAGAGCCGGATGTCCAGCCGACCTGCGGAGAGACAAAGACATAACTCTCGTTAGTACAACCCTGTGCAAGTCTTTCCCATGAAGGATGCTCAACACAATGCCACAACAACTGGAGGAGTGACTGGCAGCCGAGCCATGACCGTGCGAGCCTCCCAGAGCAACGTCACTGGCCTCACAGCTTCTGGGAACTACGGTCATCACGGTAACAATAACAGGGCTTTCCATTACATCCACTGAACATGTAGTTCTCAAAATGGCTTCCGGTTAGTGTGAGCATTAGAATAGCAATCTCGGATATCACTGGTGGGACATATCCAGTGAGTAATGCCGAACAGCTCTGAAACACCACTTGACTCACAGCCGCTGATACGTGAAAATTACAGGAAGTAAGTCTGCGCATTATGGACAAAATATTAGGAACGGCTCTAGGCTGACGACGCGGTGCCCCGGTGTTTGAGCAAGTAGTGGACTCTAAACGAGCTAAAATCATTTACTGAAACTGGTTATATTTCTCTGAATCGTGAATCCTGGTGTGTCTAGCACTGGCTTACAGCTAGAATATTACAGATGGTAGCAGATCCAGATGATGGAGTATACAAGGTCTATCTGATCAAATAGGCGAGGGGAGGAAAAGGTCTAACACATTTAAGACCGTCTGCCCTCTGACATCCTTGACAATCTGAGAGGAAATGCAGGTTGGATGAGGATGAAAGTGGCCATTCAGGGAGATCCCAAGACAGCCATTCAGTAGCAGATACCAGGAGAACAAACTGTACAGGAGTAAGAGAGAGAGAGAGAGAGAGAGAGAGAACAGAGAGAGAGACAGACAGAGAGGGAGAGAGACAGACAGAGAGGGACAGACAGACAGACAGAGAGAGAGAGAGAGAGAGAGAGAGACAGACAGACAGAGAGAATGACAGAGAGACAGACACAGAGAGAGAGAGGCAGAGAGAGAGAGTCTCACCGACAAGAAAAGAACTGTAATTAATCAAGAAAGATATGATTTTAGAAGCCATTTCCATCAGAAACACACGACTTATCAAGAAACAGACTCGGGTAATGGGAGTGTGTATAAAGGGTGGGATATAAACCTGCAGACTGTTTTATTTTCAGTTTGCCATCCTGCCACCTGTCTGGCACAGCTTAGAGACTAAAAACAGCAAAGTAAACAGCAGGAGAGGAGCAAACATTCCTGCATTTAGAGAAACTGGAGCTCTATCTGTCTCAGGAACAACATTACGGGGAAAAAAAATAAAATACAGTTTCACTTTCAATCAGCAGCTCACTGGAAACAGAGGAGTTCTGCTCCAAACAGGTAAACAAGCACATCCCAGCGAGCGTGTGGAGGTCTATCGGCATTGCGTAAGTCAAGTTACATCAGAGATCAGTTATTTCCACTATTCAAAGTGCTAAGAATAACATTGTGCTCAGTGTCTGTGTGTGTGTGTGTGGGTTGTCACAGACCTTGGATCATATTAAGGGAACAGTCTGAAAGATGTAGGCAATGGTCTGCTGAGCGTAAAAGCTAAAACACGAGGAACAAAGCACTCAAACAGGACTGTGCGCCATTCTAGAGATGACTTACATCAGAAATGAATGGCCCACAGTGCTGATGATAATAACCAGACACTGAATACATTCCTGCAACCCCCCCTCCCCCTTTACTACTGAAATAAACTAATAGTAATATTCCCAAAAGTTTAAAACCATCTGCTAACCAGAGTTTCTTCTGGAATGAAGAGCAGTGATACTTAGTTTCCCCCACTTTTTCTCCGGGAACGTCCTGACACTCAATGTTGGAATGTTGTTGTGGGAATCAATGCCTCAGGAGCATTACTAGCCTCAGATATTGGTCTTAGACGCTCAGTTCTGGATCACACAGATCACTCCAATGTTCTTGCATTGGTCAGAGCTCTTGGCTGATCCTGGAGAGCCCCATTTAGCCGGGACCCAGAACCAGAAATTCTCATGGCTTTGAATCCACACAGAAATATTACAACAAGACTTTCCCAGAAAGAGCCGAAGTTGTTGGAGCAAATGGGAACAAATGACTTACTAATACCCTCCGTTTCAGGAGAAACGCTGGGAGAACAGATGCTCACAAACCTGACCATATGGTGAACCACACACAAGGTTATTACATCATCAAACCCTGTCGTCTAATGGCTTTGTTTACATCACAACCGCTGCATTTTGCTGAAAATTTAAAGCAAGTAGTTAGCGTAATACTCACTTTTGTGTTTGTTTATTATTTACCCCACAGTAACACAGAAAGCTAAGTCTGAGTCGCAGCAGGGAACGTTAACTCGCCTTCTAACAGCCCATGGACGCATGACTGTGAGCTCTTCAATGGAAACAGGTGCTGTTTACACCCACCGCTGTCGTGAAGCACCACAACAGGAAAGCTAAAAGTTCCTCCTATATTTAGAGGCGCGGCTCTGCCAAATGCTAATTTAAAAGCCCAGGAACTTGTGCTGTTGTCAGGGAGGAGGGAAGCACATCCCTCGCTGACTGCAACAAAGGAAATGGCTCGTCTCATACGGGTAACGAACGGCTAAGCGCTAATGCAACGACGGTGTTCAGTGTATAATCTGAAAGAGGGATCAGACGGCCCGCATTCAGCCGCTGAACAACACTCAATGAGGGCAGAACCGGGACTTGCCACTGACTTTCTATTTCTTTTTTACCGACAGTGCAGAGAGGACCTTGTGCTTCACATGTTCTGTGGCTTTGTTACCAACTGTACCTTCATTTTCGCGCACACGAATGTTACAAGAAGCATCACGAGTCACTCTCAGGTGGCAGGGTGTGTAAATATATATATATACTTATTAAAGAAGGGGTAAGAGGATGAGGTGAAAGCTCATAATGAAAGTGTGCAGTTAAGGCTTGTGGGACACAGTAGCACTGAAGGAATGCTAAGATTGGTTCATGGTTTTATTCCACAAAATGATAAGATTATCTACTCCCCACAGAACACACCATAAGAGCTGTTATACCCGTTATAAACAGTGTTTTAACTGCGTTGTGCAAGCTAGTCTCTAGAGTACCGCATTGTCTCCAGCCATCGGGGTGTTTATTAAAGCAGGAACATTAAAGAAATAAAGTTAGTCTACTGCCACAGGGGTGTACACTTGGACACGTTAGTCCTATTGAGTTATAACGTAAATGTACTCAACGTCACTGCGTGTAATTACTCGATCAATTCAGTTTCCACTATTTGTTTTTAATTAAAAACAGTCAAAGTCTATGTGGAAGTGTAGGAGTGTTCCATATCCTTTATGATTAAACTGGAAGTGATGAGAACGCCAGCATACCCAGCATTATCAAATGTCAAATGATGCCAGACAGGATAATGAGGAGGTGTTAAACCTTAGCCTAAAAAGCTAAAGTCTCGGTATTATCTCAAAACACCATCTGAAGTGGAGCTGGTGGTGTGAATGTGGGTGATTAATACTGCTTTGACAACTCAACAGTCTGGTTTTTCCTTTGCTTCTGATTCAGACTCTTGGATTCAGTAACTAACCAACCTCAAAGTACAACGACTGTTGACGTGGCGTCAAAACTGAAAGGGAAAAAACAATCATGAAAGTTGTGATGGATTTGTTTCTATACCGTTTTAATGGATGACGGTCTTTACGGATTAACCTCAGACTCGTGGTTTATTTACTGGGGCTCAGCGTTAAACAGCAATATTCAACAGATCTCACAATCCATCAGAATATCATAGATTTGTTAGAATATAAGCTCTTATATATAGCTGTTATTCTGCATATTACACACACACAGGGAAAAAAGTGTGAGGGGAAGATAGAGAGAGAGAGAGAGAGAGAGAGATGCCAAAATTGTACTACAATGAGCATTAATGCAAGAGTATACACTCATCATACGGTCTTCAATGTTTTTGGAAGTGAGGGATTGCACTGCTCTGCAGTCATTTTACATTTGAATGAAATATTACATAACGACACAAAATTGCTGATGAAAAACATATGCTACAAGCTTTAAGATGTTAAAGGCTAAGCACCACTTAATGGAGCTCCATGAATATTCCACATTATTGTAGTGACTGACAGATATAAGTATGAATTAAAATGAAAATAGCTGCTTAATTTGCTTTAAAACTGACAATTTTATTAAATTGACGGAAAAACCCGAGCTCTCTACGGAAATTCTCGAACGCGACCGTGACGTCACTGGTGAACAACAGCTGAACAACGCCGCGGTAAAACACCGTTATGACTGACTGTTATGACAGTATCTAGCTAAATAACCAACATTATTCATGACAATAGCCTAGCAATAAGCTAAACTCAAATTTAGAGGCACCGTTATTCTTGTAAATGTGATCGAAGTCGAACTCGAATTCATCCGACACTATAAACCTCCGTAATGCTACGTAGCCGAGTATAATCTGAGCCACCGAGTTTAGCGAGTCAAGCTAACGTTAACTAACACCAACTAAAACAGGCGAAGTGAGTGTCCTTACCCTGTTTACCTCCATGTTACAGAGGCTCTTGAACACCTTTTGTTGGGGTCCTTACATGCCCATATTGTTGGAAAAGCGCCAGTGAAATGAGCTACAGATAACGGAGTGAGCGGATGGTCCTTTCCAAAGTGTCCGTTTAAAGTGGACAAATGTAGTCCATTTTCTGGATATTTTGGGATCTTTGGGCCATTTGTTCACAGATGTCCCACTGTACATTGAATGATTGCAGCCAAAAACAACACACCTTTTCCTCATTTTGCATTAAATTAAGTGCAGCTTCTAGAGTTGTTGTCCACCATCTACGTCACAGGCAAGACGCCTATTAGAGTTTCCCAACACCGCTGGGGGGGGGGGGACCAACGGTCTTTTAAACCTTATTCCTTCAATTAGTAAGAAATAACATGTTTTCTGACTCTCAATAAACACAAGTTAGGAACTCAAACTCCACTGGATTTATTTGTTTGACACTTTAATAGAGCTGGGGCTTAGCCTTTAAAGAAATCATATGATGTAACATGCTTGTACATAATTCTCTTTAAGACGAAATCTAAGACATCAGAGCCCTGCACATAGCCCACTTGAGAACCGATGCCTTTTGAGTTTCTAACGGTACCTAGAGTCTCCCACCTCTAATATTTGCACCAATTGAAAACCTATAGCAGACTATCACATGAACACACCACAGCCAGGACAGGTTTTTTGTTTCTTCTTCTCAAATTAAAGTCCATTAGCTGTTTGGAACTGACCATATGCACATAATATGTAGCGAAAATATGCAAAATATTTCTGTAGTACCTGTTTTGCCAGAGAATACCTTCCCGAGTCCAACACTTCAGCCGGTCTAGTCAGGCAGACAAATATAACCGAGAGGTGCTAAACACAAGGTGGGATTTTAGCACCGTCAATCACGTTTCGCCATGGCACTAGACAACAGTGGCGCTTACAAGAGTCTGCATTCCACAAGGAAACTGCATCAGATCCGTCTCTGCAGACAGCTGGATTAAAGACTAGCCGTAAGTTAATAATGCAGTGTCAGCACAGTTCTGTTTGCAAAGCTCTTATAGCAACATTATACAGTTAAGCCAATCGAGGCAGTGACTAAGGCCTCGCGGTGGAAAAATTCTCCAACACCTGTGCCCACTGGACGGCTGACACGCATTTATCTACAAGAACCCGTCTGCGCTTTCGCCGGTCAAGGACCGACAAACCACTTTAAAACCCTGACAATCCAGCTGTTCTCCTGGGGGAAAAAAACACAACAGCGCCCATGCTGAAAACACCCGAGCATAGCCCAAACACTGAGCTCTGTGCTTTAACTCCCACAGCAGGTGGGCAGTGGGAGGTATGCGGACCCTCTGCAGACACCGGGCATTGTCTTTCATCTCCAAAAACACGGCTCGGACGGGCCTAAATATCCCATACCAGCTGCCTCTTTCAATCCAAGCCCATGTCACACTTCAGGAGAAGAGCATGCTCTAAACATCTGGTCTGGACTGTTGACAGGGACAAAGGCTGTCAGCGTAATGCCAAACGTTTAGTCCAGACGCCACCTCCTTTTCGCTCCGAACCTGACGATCCATAATATCTGACCACCGGAGCGACCGCATGCTTATACAAGAGGTCAATACGCCACGGTATTGACACGACAGACAATGCCACTTTGGGCTGTCTGGGGTCCAGTCAAAATATACAGGGCCCTCCTATACAGCTCATAGCAGAGGGAGTGGCCCAGAAGCAATAAGCACAACCGAGATGGACGAGTTGATTTAGGAACGGTTCGTGTAAACTGAACTGATCACAGACGGTTGACCACAGAGGACAAGTGGCAGTTGTGTTTGGACACAGAAGTCAGTGGTTTAACAGTATGAAAAAATAGTCAAGTGGGCTGGATGCTGCTAGGGATGTGATATTGTGACCATGTTGCTTGCTTTAAAATATATATATATCCACACTGATCAGATCTTAGAATCAAACCAATGCATTCAGTGGTGTATTTATTCAACTCTGGAACTCAAGAAGGCTTCAGCGATGCTCTAACTCTTTACCGCATTTGAGACCCTCTGTATATCCCTGGGACACTAAATGAATGCTACGTAATATTTTTACCATTAAACTACATCTTCAAAGCCACTGTGAGGCTTAACTGACCTGTAATAGAGAGAACGGGGCCGCAGTTCTACTCTAGACTCAGCACTGCAGAAACTGCACTATGTAATCCTTGGAGGAGGGCAAGAAACCACATTGATTTTAGAACACTGTTGTAGCAATGGTTTACACTCTGTGGAGCCCCAGGAGCCAAAAACCCTACTCTTACATTGAGTCCCTTTGAAGGAACATTCATTCATTCATTATCTGTAACCCTTATCCAGTTCAGGGTCGCGGTGGGTCCATAGCCTACCTGGAATCATTGGGCGCAAGACGGGAATACACCCTGGAGGGGGCGCCAGTCCTTCACAGGGAAACACACACACACACACACACACTTTTGAGTCGCCAATCCACCTGCAACGTGTTTTTTGGACTGTGGGAGGAAACCGGAGCACCCGGAGGAAACCCACGCAGACACAGGGAGAACACACCACACTCCTCACAGTCACCCGGAGGAAACACACGCAGACACAGAGAGAACACACCACACTTCTCACAGTCAGTAACCCGGAGGAAACCCACGCAGACACAGAGAGAACACACCACACTCCTCACAGACAGTCACCAGGAGGAAACCCACGCAGACACAGAGAGAATACACCACACTCCTCACAGACAGTCACCCGGAGGAAACCCACGCAGACACAGAGAGAACACACCACACTCCTCACAGACAGTCACCCGGAGGAAACCCACGCAGACACAGAGAGAACACACCACACTCCTCACTGTCTCCTCTTCCACTGCTGGAACTCTGAACTCAGCACTGCGGAAACGGCACTATGTACATTTTGGTGGAGGATTCACTCTGTTCCTTTATAGGTTATACGTAATTATACCTCCATAAAACCGTCTGCGGACCACATGGGTGGCCACGCTGGACTAGGGAGTGTCCTACGTAGGTGCCGCAGTATTTCCCCATGTTCAGACCACACTGAGACTTCAAGTATCCTCAAGGTCACATTCCAGGGTTATTTTTAGGCCCCTACCTTTAGTTGAGATTCTTTCTTACAGAGTTCTCCTGCTTTTTTCTTGCTGATGGGTGACCACCATCAAAGATGGACACTGAATTTA
>NC_089807.1:43492992-43500974 GCF_029633855.1 Hoplias malabaricus
GAACACACCACACTCCTCACAGACAGTCACCCGGAGCGAGAATCGAACCCACAACCTCCAGGTCCCTGGAGCTGTGTGACTGTGATGCTACCTGCTGCTCCACCGTGCCGCCCAGATGCAACAATAGTAAATAATAACAAAAACATTAACAGCTGTGTGAAACCTATACGTGAATACAGATTCGATTCTGATATCATCACACATCTAGATAAAACTGTGGGCCAACCATAGCTATCACCTCACCTATATATTACCATGGTCTTAATTTAGACAGATTACAGGACGAAGTGTAGTCGTCATAGTCATATTTCCTCAGCTACTGCTACTACACAGACACAATAAAGAAATAAAATCACCACTGCAGCCAGGCCATGAGCGTTCAGGCCCAAAACAAACAAGTATTTTGTGTCAAATTCAGTCAGAAACCAACAGCAGCATCGCTACACGCTACGAAACGATACGTCACTTTTTTGCGTTTGCTGCGGAAGTGTTTGCTTTCCCTCAAATGTGAACACCTCAGTTCAGTTCAGCCACTTGGAAAGTGCTGGAAACAGCTTTATGACCTTGTCCCACAAACACTACACATGTTTTAACCACCAATGAGTCGCTCGTTTCACCCACATCACACACAGTCCTGCCACAGTGGAAACCTCACGATGTAAAACCAACGAGAACGGAGCAAAGGAGTCACAAACTGCGCTAAAACTCCTTCTTTTCCCCTCTGTTTGGTTACAGTTGAGTGTTGTTGGATCCTGCTGTAAACGCCTAGAGCCCACGAGGACACAGATCTGTCTCTCTTTCTCTCTCCATCCATCTACTTTCAGCTATTGCTTTGTTTAAACGTTCCCATAAGATCGTGGTTTAAAGCCCACTTCTTAAACGTTTAAATTGTGTATCTTTAATATTAAAAACAGCCACGGTTTCCGGGGTAACCCCGAGGAGATGTGTGTTTCAGTCCAAGGCCAAAGCCTGCACCTACTTTGAGGGGGTAGTGTATTCCCCCCCCAAATACAATCCCACAGAGGAACTGGAACCATTTAGAACCAAACAACAAGCCAACTAAATCACGGACAAGGACGAATTCTTGTCCTTTGAGTAATCTGATATGTCATCTTCAATGATGTCAGGAATACAGGCTCTGGTCTATCAGCTACACACACACACACACACACACACACACTGATGCACAATGACTGGCCTCATGAGTGACATGTAAACCTGCCATTTTTAAAGAATCTACAAACTACAATCCACAACACTGTTGTTGTATGAACTGGAGACGGTTAAAACACTGGAAAGTGATTATTAAAGACCTGAAAGAAGGCCATTGATCTTTAAAGCTTGTTTACAGCCACAAATCACTGTAAAAATGGTGTGCACCATTCTG
The DNA here is from genome assembly GCF_029633855.1 of Hoplias malabaricus. NCBI lineage: Eukaryota > Metazoa > Chordata > Actinopteri > Characiformes > Erythrinidae > Hoplias > Hoplias malabaricus. The sequence continues at coordinate 43,494,380 of NC_089807.1, forward strand.
AAATATCCATTTGCAATGTCATCAGCGTAATGCAGTGGTCCAAGGAGCACGAAAAACACCAGTTTAAGCCCCAGGAGCAGTCTCCACACTTCAGAACTACACGCGGAAGACTTTATCAGGGCAAAATAACCGTTAAAACACGGGGGAAACTGGATTTTACCACTTTTAGAGATTTTAGAGGAAAGCAAAGCCCATTATAACTTAACACTTGTAGCCAAGGACATAAGTGACATAGATATTAGCTGCAAATATGACTTTAAACCAACTCAAAATAAGCTAAAGTGACAGGGAAAGCTAGTCCCATTTGAATTCATATCACACACAGCAGCCAAAGCAAAGCAGTGACCTCTCCACACCTCTCTCCTCAACTTCTGAAAGCCAAGAGAACTTCACTAAACACTACATTTAGGACAGAAATACAGACTTCGTGGGTGCTCTCCGCTCCTGAACACTCACTAAAAGGCAACAGCAACAGAAAACCGGCTCGTGTTTATGTGTTTAAGCGGTAAAAGTGAAGTTTTTTTGCAGTACCTCGCTCTCCTCCTCCGCAGCTGCGATCCTCTCTCTGAGCTGAACTCATCCGCTCTCCGCCTGGAGACACAGCGGCGCCGACCGCACCACACTCCGCACACAATTCGAATCACTCCGCTCGAGAAACTTCTGCTCGGTCGCGGGTAAAGCAGGCACTACTTTTCTCTCTTTCTCTCAGTCTCTCAAAAATACACACGCAGTCTTTCTCGTTTTCCTGTGCAGGCTATTTTTCAGTCTCGTTCTTCCTTTCTCACCACGAGTATTATTTGATCACGCTCTTCCTTTCTTCGACACAACTCTCTCTCTCTCTCTCTCTCTCTCTCTCTCTCTCTCTCTCTCTCTCTCCACCTCACACAACGATGAAAAAAATTATGTAACACTTATTACTCTGAAGCGTTCCTAAGCTGAGCCTTTGGTAGTTTTTTTTAAATACAAGGTGTTATGTGCATTAATTCCAGCTTTTAAGACTGCCCCAGTAAACATTTAGCCGTTGATTCAACGTTGAAATAACGTAATGACTGCCGTCTAATCAACGTTCTCTTAAGGTTGAAAATGAAAGTTGAAAAGACGTCCAAACACAGACATTGAAAAGACGACTGTTAGACGTATTTTGGACGTCCACTGACGTTATCGATTGGTCACCACTTGACGGACAGACTATTTTTAGACCTATTTTGAACGTCCAGGGACGTCCCTTGTTTACTGGGATGGCTATAAAGAGTCTGTTTTACATCACATAGCCCAGTAAACAAGGAACGTCCCTGGACGTTCAAAATAGGTCTAAAAGTAGTCTGTCCATCAAGGACATATTTAAACGTCAATGGACGTCCAAATTCCATCTTAATAATTTAGTTAAGTGGTGACCAATCGATAACGTCAGTGGACGTCCAAAACGCGTTTTATACAAGTAATTTATTTCGGGACCAATTAATAACGTCAATGGACGTCCAAAATACGTCTAATAGTCGTCTTTTCAATATCTGTGTTTGGACGTCTTTTCAACTTTCATTTTCAACCTTAAGAGAACGTTGATTAAACGGCAGTCATTACGTTATTTCAACGTTGAATCAACGGCTAATTGTTTACTGGTACAGACATCGAAGGTCATAAACAAGTCGGCCCAAATGTTAAAATGGCCTCCTCGTTTCCGTATAATGTGTCCACTTTATTAGCGCCGCTCAGGTTGTGGGTTCAATTATCAACGTTATTTCAACGTTGAATCAACGACTAATTGTTTACTGGGAGAGCTGTAAAATTAATTTTGTTATTTTCCTAAGAAAAATACGTGATTCTCAGATTTTTAAATTCACGCCCCTGTTTTTTTTTTTTTTAAAAACACTAAAACTGGCAAAATGTTTGTGTAAATATACTTTAAAATCTGAAATGTTATTTTATTGATTTATCCGCCATCAATGGCCCACAATGGACTTGCTTCATTTCCTCACAGAGAACACACCCCAATACATCCCTCAGTACACTGTAGTGCTCAAGAGGTGTGTATCTGTGGTGTGCAACATATTGGAAAAACAATAAAACAAAGTAATTCTATAATTTTTACATAAACTACATTTAATTTTTGCTGATTTCCTTTTTTTCTGTGCATTTTGAAGGAGTGTGTCTCAACGGTGTGGAGAATGTGTGCCCATTATTGCTTGTGGACATGGGTTCAACCGTGCGTGGACTAATATCCACAGAAAAGCCTGGAAATGAAATGGTGCGCTCTGGAGCAGCTGCACATGACCCTGAGGTCATCGTGATCTATTCTCAGCATCAGTGAGTGGGATATAAATAGAGTAGAGCAGAGGAACACCTTTCTCTGGAGTAATGGAGTTGCAATCATTCAGCACCCCATGTTCCTGTGGGTTTCCTCTGTGTGCTCTGGGTTCCTCCCACAGTTCAGAAACACGTATTGATAGGAAGATTGGTTCTGGATAACTGTCCATAGATGTGAGTGTATAAGTGACTAAATGATAGGGTGTGTTCCTGCAGTGTGTCGGTGATTCTGGGTAAGGTCTGGACACATCACGACCCTGGACATGAGAAATATAGAGCATATGGATGGATATTAAATGAATGGCATGGATTCTACTATATATATATATAGTAGATATTCTTCTTCTTCTCCTTCTCCTCCTTCTTCTCCTTCCTCTCCTTCTCCTTCTTCTTCTCCTTCCTCTCCTTCTTCTTCTTCTTCTTCTCCTACCCCTCCTTCCTCTTCTTCTTCTCCTTCTTCTTCTTCTTCTTCTTCCCCTCCTTCTTCTTCTTCTTCTTCTTCTTCTCCTTCTTCTTCTTCTTCTTCTCCTTCCCCTCCTCCTCCTTCTTCTTCTTCTTCTCCTTCTTCCTCTCCTTCTTCTTCTTCTTCTCCTTCCCCTCCTCTTCCTCCTCCTTCTTCTTCTTCTTCTCCTTCTTCTTCTCCTTCTTCTTCTCCTTCTTCTTCTTCTTCTCCTTCTTCTTCCTCTCCTCCTTCTTCTCCTTCCTCTCCTTCTTCTTCTTCTTCTCTTTCTTCTTCTTCTCCTTCTTCTCCTTCTTCTTCTTCTTCTTCTCCTTCTTCTCCTTCTTCTTCCTCTCCTCCTTCTTCTTCTTCTTCTATGTAAACCTACAGCCCTGTCCTTCTTCTCCTTCTTCTTCTCCTTCTTCTTCCTCTCCTCCTTCTTCTTCTTCTTCTATGTAAACCTACAGCCCTGTCCTTCTTCTCCTTCTTCTTCTTCTTCTTCTCCTTCTTCTCCTTCTCCTTCCTCTCCTCCTTCTTCTTCTTCTTCTATGTAAACCTACAGCCCTGTCCTATAACTGAGTGTGAGTAATTGCAGTATTTTTATGACAGGATCAATTCTTACACAAAAACAAAAAGACATGTGATTTACAGTGTAATATTTTGTCTCAGTCTCATTCAAAATGAAAAGTTGTAGTCGGTTGTGACACATTTCTGCAGCATAAGGTGATTCTTTAGAGGGGAGGGGGTCAAAAAAGACGTGCGTTTGTTTTTGAACAGCTCAGCACTCTGCAGAGGACTACTTTCTAGTGCGGCTTCAGCGGCGGAGGGAGACACCCGAGAGTGGGAGTTGCTGCCTAGCGCGAGTGACGTCACGCGGTTGGCGACAGAATGTCTGAGTGAGGCGCGAGTAAGCTGCACGTGAATGTGAAATCTGGGAAAACACTGCGAGAGCGAGAGCGAGAGAGAGAGAGAGAGAGACTGTCACTATAAAGTCTAATTAGTCCCATATCAGCATATGCATGTCATTTGCATTTCTTTCTTTGTAATTATGATTTTTATACTTTCAGCCTTGTGTTTTCAGACCTGAAGGCAATTCATTCACACACAGTCACAAGCTAATGCAAGTTCAACTTCAAGTCCTTTACTGTTCGCTCCAAGGACAGTTAATCCTTAGCGCTGTCAAGAAACAAGGAAACACAGAAACAAGTGCCAAACCCCCAGGAGGATCTGCACAACAGCCACAACAGGCAAACCAAAGCATGCAATATGAAAACTCAGTACTCTGCAGCCACTGCTTTGTGTACACACTGGCTTCTCATTTGCTGCAAGAACACATTTGGGATTTACGCTAGATATTGGAGCACTTCTGTGAGGATTTGATTGCATCCGCATCAATCATTCCATCAAACAGGTCATGGTACAGACATTGAAGGTCATAAACAAGTCGGCCCAAATGTTAAAATGGCCTCCTCGTTTCCGTATAATGTGTCCACTTTATTAGCGCCGCTCAGGTTGTGGGTTCAATTCCCGCTCTGGGTGACTGTCTGTGAGGAGTGTGGTGTGTTCTCCCTGTGTCTGTGTGGGTTTCCTCCGGGTGACTGTCTGTGAGGAGTGTGGTGTGTTCTCTCTGTGTCTGCGTGGGTTTCCTCCGGGTGACTGTCTGTGAGGAGTGTGGTGTGTTCTCTCTGTGTCTGCGTGGGTTTCCTCCGGGTGACTGTCTGTGAGGAGTGTGGTGTGTTCTCTCTGTGTCTGCGTGGGTTTCCTCCGGGTGACTGTCTGTGAGGAGTGTGGTGTGTTCTCTCTGTGTCTGCGTGGGTTTCCTCCGAGTGACTGTCTGTGAGGAGTGTGGTGTGTTCTCTCTGTGTCTGCGTGGGTTTCCTCCGGGTGACTGTCTGTGAGGAGTGTGGTGTGTTCTCTCTGTGTCTGCGTGGGTTTCCTCCGGGTGACTGTCTGTGAGGAGTGTGGTGTGTTCTCTCTGTGTCTGCGTGGGTTTCCTCCGGGTGACTGTCTGTGAGGAGTGTGGTGTGTTCTCCCTGTGTCTGTGTGGGTTTCCTCCGAGTGACTGTCTGTGAGGAGTGTGGTGTGTTCTCTCTGTGTCTGCGTGGGTTTCCTCCGGGTGACTGTCTGTGAGGAGTGTGGTGTGTTCTCCCTGTGTCTGCGTGGGTTTCCTCCGAGTGACTGTCTGTGAGGAGTGTGGTGTGTTCTCTCTGTGTCTGCGTGGGTTTCCTCCGGGTGACTGTCTGTGAGGAGTGTGGTGTGTTCTCCCTGTGTCTGCGTGGGTTTCCTCCGAGTGACTGTCTGTGAGGAGTGTGGTGTGTTCTCTCTGTGTCTGCGTGGGTTTCCTCCGGGTGACTGTCTGTGAGGAGTGTGGTGTGTTCTCTCTGTGTCTGCGTGGGTTTCCTCCGGGTGACTGTCTGTGAGGAGTGTGGTGTGTTCTCTCTGTGTCTGCGTGGGTTTCCTCCGGGTGACTGTCTGTGAGGAGTGTGGTGTGTTCTCCCTGTGTCTGCGTGGGTTTCCTCCGGGTGACTGTCTGTGAGGAGTGTGGTGTGTTCTCTCTGTGTCTGCGTGGGTTTCCTTCGGGTGACTGTCTGTGAGGAGTGTGGTGTGTTCTCTCTGTGTCTGCGTGGGTTTCCTGCGGGTGACTGTCTGTGAGGAGTGTGGTGTGTTCTCTCTGTGTCTGCGTGGGTTTCCTCCGGGTGACTGTCTGTGAGGAGTGTGGTGTGTTCTCTCTGTGTCTGCGTGGGTTTCCTCCGGGTGACTGTCTGTGAGGAGTGTGGTGTGTTCTCTCTGTGTCTGTGTGAGTTTCCTCCGGGTGACTGTCTGTGAGGAGTGTGGTGTGTTCTCTCTGTGTCTGTGTGGGTTTCCTCCGGGTGACTGTCTGTGAGGAGTGCGGTGTGTTCTCCCTGTGTCTGTGTGGGTTTCCTCCGGGTGCTCCGGTTTCCTCCCACAGTCCAAAAACACACGTTGGTAGGTGGATTGGCGACTCAAAAAGTGTCCGTAGGTGTGAATGAATGTGTGTGAGTGTGTGTGTCTGTGTTGCCCTGTGAAGGACTGGCGCCCCCTCCAGGGTGTATCCCTCCCTTGCACCCAATGATTCTAGGTAGGCTCTGGACCCACCACAACCCTGAACTGGATAAGAGTTACAGATAATGAATGAATGAATGAACAACATTGGCCTTGAAGTCAATTGAACATTAGGTTTGATCTGCGTCTGAAAAACCAAGCACATGCCTTCTGTGTGAAGGGTGTATATTTAAACTAAGGTGTGTGGACTGATCCAATAAAACACAACGCACATCTGCAGGTCAATTTCAGCAGCTCAATATCAGTCACAGACACACACCACACTTTCGGGTTCATGCACACCTTTGTAGACCAACGTAACTGGACCAAGATTTCCAAAGTAAACCTCACTAATGTTTATGTGTCTCGAGGCAATCGAATCTCATGTCAAGTATAAAGCTGTTATTAAAGAGAGGATGTTGGTGCAGCAAACATCCAGTTCATAACCTTCATTTCAGAAGAATCTGGGGTCTACAAACTTTTGGCCATACAGCGTGTAGTCACATGAAAACGTATGACTGCCCCAGACCAAATGACATGTTTCGTTACCTGCGTTCATATAAGAATACTAAATATAAATTAGTTTCCCGTAAAAGAGGTGGTAACTCATTCTCTCACTTGGAAAAGTCAACCAATGTCTGTGCATCTTTATTGTCTTTCATTTTATTGAGATGTGACCCCTCCACCAAGAGGAACCATCTCGTACTTGTTCAATCAAACACCGTCTCACGGGGAACCAGTCGTACGCACAGATTCATTCGTTACACGGACCAGGTTCAAGTTACAAAA